>NC_041386.1:129298060-129342882 GCF_002162155.2 Triticum dicoccoides | reverse complement strand
GTCAAAGTTCTCCGCTGAAGATAAAAGCCTTCCTGGCAATCAGCTTGCCGGAAGCCGGCATCAAGAACGTCGAAGTTCTCTGCTGAAGATAAAAGCCTTCCTGGCAACCAGCTTGCCGGAAGCCGGCATCGAGAACGTCAAAGTTCTCTGCTGAAGATAAAAGCCTTCCTGGCAATCAGCTTGCCGGAAGCCGACATCGAGAACGTCAAAGTTCTCTGCTGAAGATAAAAGCCTTCCTGGCAATCAGCTTGCCGGAAGCCGGCATCGAGAACGTCAAAGTTCTCTGCTGAAGATAAAAGCCTTCCTGGCAATCAGCTTGCCGGAAGCCGGCATCGAGAACGTCAAAGTTCTCTGCTGAAGATAAAAGCCTTCCTGGCAACCAGCTTGCCGGAAGCCGGCATCGAGAACGACAAAGTTCTCTGCTGAAGATAAAAGCCTTCCCGGCAAGCCAGTATCGCTGGGGGCTGTGAGTGCCAAGAATCGTCCACGGCAAACCAGAGTTGCCGAGGGCTGCACTATCAGATAAGTTTCTCATCCCTCATCATGCATCCTCTTATGGACTGGGGAATGCGAAACCACGTTTCTTCCTGGAAACTGCCGTGCTCCCTCGACTCTAGGCCCTGGGGCTC
The DNA here is from genome assembly GCF_002162155.2 of Triticum dicoccoides. Lineage (NCBI taxonomy): Eukaryota > Viridiplantae > Streptophyta > Magnoliopsida > Poales > Poaceae > Triticum > Triticum dicoccoides. The sequence continues at coordinate 129,342,253 of NC_041386.1, read as the reverse complement.
GTTCTCGGGGCCAAGTTTGGTCGTAGTCGCGGCAGCAAAGGGATGAAACGAGGAGACCGCACCCACCTCGTTCCTGCCTCCGTTGAAAGCATGAGAAAGGTTGAGCGACGTGGGAAGGCGGCAGGGCCTGTTGCCGGGAGATGAAATGTCTGTCCGAGGGATACCAAGGATTTGCTCCTTGGCATGGGTTTAACTCGCGAGACAAATGACCCGGCAAGCATCCCCTTTTCATTAAAAAACTTCCCACTCAGGTACAGTCCATAGAGGATGAAAAACATGAATGAGAGGATTACAGATTTTAGATACAGCTAAGGCCCGAAGGCTTACAAATTAAAAAGATAAGGTGCCCGTAATCCCTTTCCTGCCCCCCTTTTCAGGAGGCAGGTCAAGGAGGCGAAAAGGGCAAAAGGAGTGCCTAGGCGAGCTACGGGTGCCAGAAGACACCAAGGGAACATCCCGGGGGCCGTCCGAAGGCTGGACGGCGACGGCGGCGCTGGAAGCAGGGCTCGAAGACGGGGCGACAGGACGTCAGCACGCTGTCGAGGGCACCACGCCCTCGCACTCCGGCTTGACGGCCTTGTCGCCTGCCCTCTTCCCCTTCCGCAGCCTCCCTACGCCAGCCGCCCAAGGAGACGACCCCGGGGAGTTCAAGAAGCCGGCGACGCGGATGATGGGGTCGCTGGTGCCGTGCAAAGCGGCGCCCGACGCCTAGTCGGACCCGCTACCCCGCCGCCCGCTACCCTCGTCGTCGCTGTCGCTCCCCTCCTCGTCGCTCTCCCTCGAGGAGGAGCCTTCGCTATCGGAGGAGCTGACCACGTAGCACTTCGCCCGAGTGCCGAAGCACCCGAAGGCCTTGACGGAGAGGAGATCGCCCTCCATCAACTTAAAATGGAGGGTAAAACCCTCCGTCAAGATGTGGATGCGGGCGAACGTCTTCCACCCTCGATCAAGATACATCACATTAGGGGCTGGGAATGCAACGCGGACTCGCGTGCCGCTGATCCCACAGCCCCTCATGTGCAGTCTCAGCGTCTCGGGCGGCTCCACTTCCATCGTGCGCGCAAACGGAGCTGGAAGCCGGAGGCGACGACGAGGCGCCCGGCGCAGCCTGACGAAGAACTCGCAAGGGTCGTCCCCTATATGGACCGCCGTGGGGGGAGAAGCCGCCGACGGAGGTGAAGCTGACGCGCCGCCCCGTCCGCCTCTTCCCCGAGCGCCTCGACCTCGTCCTCGACCTCGTCCGCGACCTCGCCCCCTCCCTCTTCCCCTTATGGCTGGCTCTGCCACCACGGGCGCGGAAGAGGGAGAGACGCGCTGTCTGGCGGCGACCCTCGCCGCCACCGATGAAGGGCCTGGGTTCCCTTTCTCCATGGCAGATGAGAGAAAGGGGAGCAGAAGCTGGAGAAAGGGAAAGATGAGAGAGTGCGGGTTTCTGTGCTCCCATCCCGCTCTTTATAAAGGAGCGAGGTGGGGGCTCGGCCGCCCCGCTCAGCGAATCAAGACCCGAGAAGGGCAGGGAGTCGGGGCCAACTCGCTCGCGACGGCCCAGTTTCCCACTCCACCGTCCATGACCCCAAGCGCATGGGAGCCGCGTGGCGGGGATGCAGAACTGAGGTGACAGATGAGGCGGCCTCGCTCCGCCCCGTGAACGCGGGGAGTGGACGTCCCAAAAACCGCGCACCGGCCCCGTCCAGTAAATGCACCACGCCCTCACACCTACCTCCGTTTAAGGAGGAGGGCGTGAACCGTCCTCATCATCGTGGCCTGACGCATGCTCGGGGGGCTTAGCCCCACGCACGCCACCCACGATCTCTCCCACGACGCCGCGTTTGACGCGTGCCGTTCTGGGCGTGCGCGGTGGGAGCGGAGTTAGATTCGGCGTGACCTAGGCCGCGCGCGTGCCCGTGCACTGTTTTGGGCCTGGCCCAACAGCGCTCGGCACCGTGTATGGCCCAGGCCCGGGGGCTCCTGTCGGTGTACTAGAGTAGGGGTACCCTATCACCCCGAACTCGTGCACGGGCAGTTGCAGCGCCCCGCGGCAAGGCTTGCCGGGTGACCACCAGGCCCCTCTGTGGTTCCTTTGAAGACCATTCAAGAACAAAGTACTCAAACCAAGGCCCCGGCAAGAGGAGCTTGCCGGGAAGAGACAAGACCCCGGCAAGAGGAGCTTGCCGGGAAGGCCACTCAAGACATACCAAGAAAGCTTGCCGCGACGCGCCCTGTGTCCCGGCAAGAACCGGCGAGCGACAAGCTTCCGGACGCGACAAGACGACAGCCGCGGCAAGGAGCTTGCCACGGGAAACCCCCACTTCGTGCCCGCGCTCCAGCTTACCTGCTAACGTGTCGCTCTGGGACTCTCCCAAGCACATGTGGCGGGAGGCCGTGCAGCTAGGGGTACGTGGTGGCAAGCGGAGATGAAGAGAAGCCCATCGTGGCAAACGGTGGCACTCCTAACGGTCACTTTTTGCACTGTTTAGGAGACTCAGACAGGCATTTAATGCCTTTGTCCCCTGCCGTCAGAGTTAGGTAGGGTGCACTGTATCCACAGTAGCGGTAGCTGCACCTACCGCATCCTTTTCCATTTTTACCCTTCTTGTCTATGTTGCCCCCTGTCGGTGACCCCTTGAGAGTATAAAAGGAGGCCCAAGCGCAATGTAGAAGAGGTTAGGAAGTTCAGAGGCTCGGCCAGTTCGGCTCGTTCGACACCAGGAACACTCTCAAGCTCAGTCTGGCAGCGTCCATCGCTCCTGAGCAAGAATCCAATATACACAAACAAGCAACAGTAGGGTTTTACGCATCTGTGCGGCCCGAAGCTGGGTAAAATCGCCCGCGTGCACTGCCTCGATCCGCTCTTTGTGCGCTCTCCGCCCCCCACCGAACCGAAAGGGGCCCTGTCCCCATAGGTGTTGGCGGGAATCAGCATCGCCCCCGACATCTCTGATGAGGGAGGAGATGGCGATGTGTAAGATCAGAGACGTCAGCGAGCTTTACGCCTTGGCTGACAAGTGTGCACGTGCTGAAGAGGGGAGGAGGCTCCCCGGAGAGAGTACGGGAGCAGGAGGATCTGACAGTGAGGATGCCGCCCCGGCGAGGAAAGGCCGGCGGCGGAACTACAGAAGGAATAAGGGTAAGGAAGTGCTAGCTGTCGAGCAGACCGGCAACGGAGGTGGCGCCAAGGAAGCTAAGGCTGGTGGCTCCGACAAGGAGGCCCATCCTGTGGCGGCCGCCGACAAGCAGGACAGCTCCGGCAGGCAGTATTGCAAGATTCACCGCACCAAGGGTCACGATCTCCAGAACTGCAAGAAGGTCGAACAGCTTGCTGAGCAGCAGAAGGCTGAATACGAGCGACGCGACAAAGAGAAGGCCCAGGAAAGAACTGGTGAATCCGGCAAGAAACGCCCCGGCCGGGGAGGACGCCATGGCAAGGCCAAGCAGCGGCAAGGAGACAGACCTCCCCGTGGCTGCGACAAGGATGAAGATGACGACGATGACGAAGACGTGGATGATGATGAGGCCGATGAGCAGGAATTTCAGAAAGCCACAGAGGTCCTGTGTGTTGACGGTGGCGCCTCTCTGCATACTTCGCACCGCCAGCTCAAACAGTGGATGTGAGAAGTAAATGCAGCAGAGCCATCCATAGAGTCACATAATCCCCTGAAATGGTCCAGCACGCCTATCATCTTCGACATTGGGGATCACCCTGATCGCGTAACTGCGGTCGGGTGCTTGCCGATGTTGGTCTCACCAACTATCCGCAACCTCAAGGTCACAAAGATGCTAGTTGACGGTGGGGCCGGCTTGAATCTCATCTCCTCTGCGGTCCTTCACAAACTCCAGATCCCTGATAGCGAGCTCGAAGAGACCGGCACATTCCAAGGAATCAACTCGGGACGGAGCAAGCCGAAAGGGAAGATCACGCTGCCGGTCACGTTTGGCAGCGAGCTGAATTTCAGAACTAAGAGGGTCACATTTGAAGTTGCCGATTTTCCATTGCCCTACAATGGGATCCTTGGCCGTCCTGCGCTCGCCAAGTTTATGGCAGCCTCTCACTATGCATACAACGTGCTCAAAATGCCAGGACCGATAAGTGTCATCTCTGTCCCCGGCGACAAGAAGGATGCCCTTATCTGCGCCGACAAGATCTACCGGGAAGCAGCAGCCGCAGCTGATCACCACACACTTGCCGCTGAAGCTCCCGGGGGGAAGAAGAAGGCCAAGTCCGGTAAGAGCTCTGATGCCCACTCCGGCAAGCGCACCTCTTCAGAGTGTTGCGCTACCGTCGAGGACGCACCATCGAGCTCCACCGGCAAGTGCAAGAAGACGATGGCAGCTCCACCCGAGACCAAGAAGGTGTCCGCCAAGGAGGAGAGCACCTCAAGTACATAGTCTAGATGCACTTTCCCAAAGAGCAAGCAACCAACAATACTGCAGAGTATGAAGGATTGCTTGCCGGTCTCAGAATCGCAGCCGACCTTGGGATCAAGAAGCTCATTGTCAGGGGTGACTCACAGCTTGTCGTCCGCCAAGTGAACAAGAACTACCAGAGCCCGTTGATGGAAGCATATGTTGATGAAGTGAGGAAGCTAGAAGAGCGCTTTGACGGCCTGCAAATGGAGCATATCCCAAGAGTTCAGAATGACATTGCTGATGGCCTGTCGAAATGCGCTGCACTAAAGTTGCCTGTGGAACCAGGGATCTTTGTGCTCAAGCTGACTCAACCATCCGTAACACCATCAACTGGGCAGAATAAGAAGAGGAAGTTGGTTTCTGGTGACTACTTTCTGGCAGAGCTCCCCGAAGCCGCCGCCAAGAAAGCCCCCAAGATCAACACCAAGGATGCTGAGGGGCAGTCTGCTCCGGCAAACCTTATGGTTTGTTCCGTCGAAGCAAACGCTCCCGACAAGTTTTGCTCTGGCAAGCTTGCCGGGGAATATCACGCTCCGGCAGAACCGCAGGTTCTTGCCGTAGAAGCGGATGTTCCCACAGCAACAGATATGCCTTTAGTCCTTGTTGTCGAGCCGCAAGCTCCAGCATGGGCACAGCAGATTGTCCGTTTCCTTCAGACAGGAGAGCTTCCCGAAGAGCAAGAAGAAGCTGAAAAAGTAGCCCGGCAGTCAAGAATGTACAAGTTTGTCGACAGCACACTGTACAGAATAAGACTCAACGGTGTGAAATTGAAGTGCATTCGCCGGGAAGATGGACAACAGCTGTTGGCAGAGATACATGGAGGCATATGTGGTCACCACATTGGCGCAAGAGAACTTGTCGGCAAAGCATTCCGACAAGGCTTCTTCTGGCCGACAGCCCTCCAGGATGCAACTGCACAAGTAACCAAGTGTGAAGCGTGCCAGTTCCATTCCAAACAGATACACCAGCCAGCTCAAGCTCTCCAGACGATCCCTTTATCCTGGCCATTTTCGGTCTGGGGGCTCGACATCCTCGGCCCCTTCCCCCGAGCTGTCGGGGGCTTTGAGTTCTTGTACGTTGCAATCGACAAGTTCACAAAGTGGCTGGAAGTGGAACTAGTGAGGAAGGTGACAGCACAGTCAGCAGTCAAGTTCTTCAGGTCGATTGTTTGCCGTTTCGGGATCCCGCACAGGATCATCACCGACAACGGCACGCAATTTACGAGCCGCACCTTCATGCAGTACGTCCAAGATCTTGGCGCCAAGATCTGCTTCGCTTCTGTTGCTCATCCAAGAAGCAACGGTCAAGCGGAGAGGGCAAACGCTGAAGTGCTGCGAGGCCTCAACACCAGAACTTTCGACAAACTGCACAAGTGCGGAAGAAACTGGATCGAGGAGCTGCCGGTGGTTCTTTGGTCGATCAGGACGACGCCAAATCGAGCCACTGGCCAGACACCCTTCGCTCTAATCTATGGAGCGGAGGCAGTTCTCCCCACGGAACTCGTATACGGGTCACCTCGACTGCTCGCTTATGATGAGCTCGAGCAAGAGCAGCTGCGGCAAGATGACGCGCTGCTCCTTGAGGAAGACCGTCTCCAGGCTGCTGTGCGAGCCGCTCGCTACCAGCAAGCTCTGCGCCACTACCATAGCCGCAGAGTCAATGCCAGGAGTCTCGAGGAAGGCGACCTTGTTCTTCGGCGCGTTCAGTCGGCCAAGAATTCCAACAAGTTGACGCCGAAGTGGGAAGGCCCTTATCGGGTGAAACGAGTCACTAGGCCCGGCGTTGTCCGCCTTGAGACCGAAGATGGCATTCCGGTGAGCAACTCCTGGAACATCGAGCATCTTCGTAAGTTTTACCCATAAGGCGCGGTTGTCGGACCCTGTCCGGCAACCACCTTTCTGTACAAGTCTTGCCGCTGTTGCATGTAATCCTTTGTACAGAGCCGGGCGCAGACCCCGTGCACTAGTAAAGTTCATGTGCCCGGCACATCTTGTCAGTTTCCTTATGCTATGATCCTTTTTCGCATATATTATCTGACACTTTGTGCAGCACCAGACCCCGGTAAGCGATAACGAGGCCAAGGCTCCATATAATTGCTTTATTTCTCTGTCTCTTTCTCAAAAGAAGGAAGGTTCCCTCGCCCACAAGGTTTACCGGGGGGGAGGAGAAGATAATGGTGTGGACCAGGCCGTTCAAAAAAAAAGTTTCTCCTTGCCGGGAAGCAGACGACAGAAAAGCTAAGTTGCTAAAGCTTGAGCAATCAGTTTTTGAGTTATTTTCCTTGAACGACCGTGCTTTGTATGAAAAACCTGTGCGCGGAGGAACCAATTCACAGCTAGCTGCGCCCTTACTTTGTTTCGAGTCCGCTCAACAACTTAAGTGAGCTGCCAGCGCCCTTACTTTGCTTCGAGTCCGCTCAGCAACTTAAGTGGGCCGCTAGCGCCCTTACTTTGTTTCGAGTCCGCTCAACAACTTAAGTGAGCTGCAACTAGTTGCGACAAGGTTGCTTGTCGGTAGCGACCCCGCCAGCAGGCTGCTGAAGTTCCGCACTCGGCGCTCGCGGCAAGGGTGCCTGCACCGGCAAGTTTCCCTAGAAAGCGTAGGGCAGGACCATACAAAGCCAAGAGTCGAGTAAAGGAAGTAACACAGCTATTTGTTGCCTAAGATAGAGTTATATTACAAGAATAACTTGTCGCGCCTCTAATAAAGTGTTCCCATGACATGACTGGCAGCGACAAGAAAAGAAGAAAACGGACGGCCTAATCTACGCGACCGCCGTCAACCCTTTTGACCTCGTTCACCCTGTCGACGATGGGTGCGACAAGGGCCTTAAGCGCGTCAAGATCAGCGTCCGCCGGCAGCTTCCTGAGGACGTTGGTGAGGTTGAGGCCCGGATTGCGGAAGGCCACCTTCACCAGCACTTTCTCCAGAACTCCGGCACAAATCGAGCGTGACTCATCGGCCAACTGCTTTGGGATCTGTTCCCGGAGTTGCTGGAGCGCCGCCGCCACGCCTTTGAAGAACAGAGTGAGCTTGGCGCTGGGTTGGAGGTTCTCGTCAGAGGAGTACCCGAAGCCTTCCACCCCCAATTGCACCAGCTCCTCTTTGATAACTGCAGCAATGTCCACGAGGCCCTCCGTCCAGAGCTCCATAGTATCTCTGAGAAGATTCTGGGTTTTGGCGGCTCTCGCTAGCAGCGCCTCGTTGGCCTCGATGTCCTTCTTCAAGTCTGCCTCCCGTTTCCTGGCGCTGTCCAACGTCTCCGTCAAGGTGGCCAGCTTCAGCGTCAGATCGGTGTTGGAATCCTTGGCGGCGCTCAATTCCTTGCCCCTCTCGGCGAGTCGGCCCTGCAGCTCACCGTGGGCAAGGGCGTCCTTCTCGCGCTCTAGCTTGAGGGCGGCAAGCTCTTCGCCACCACCCTTCAGATCAGTTTCTAGCTGCGCCACCTTTGCCTCCAATTCTTTCTTGGCGGCCTCGGCAGCCGTAGCCGTATCCTTTGCCTCTTGGAGCGTCCCGCCGAGTGCCCGTTCGCGCGCGGCAAGCTCCTCCTCGTGGCTGTCGAGGTTCACTTTCCGCTGAGTCAGCTCGCCTTCTCGCGCGTACAGCTTCTCGCCGGTGAGCCGTTGCTGCTCTTCAGCTTCGGCCTTCTCGAGGAGGAAGGCCTTCCTTTCCTCGGCAAGCTGCTCCCGCTCCTCCGCCAAGGCCCGGAGAGTTTCTTGACGAAGACCCCGGAGCTCCTCCGCACGCTTCTCTATGTCCACGCTCGCCCTCGCGGCAAGCGCTTCCCGGGACTCCAACTTGACTTGGCGGGCCTCCAGCAGCCTCCGCAGCAGCCGCTCCTCCTCGGGCTCTTCACTGCTGCTTCCCGGCGCGTCGACGATCGACAACCCAGCGGAGGCAAGCACCTCCCCATCCAGAGCTTCTCCTTCCACCGGCGCCCTGGAGCTCGACACCCAGAGGAGCTTGATGAAGATACCCTCGCCAGCCTTCAGATAGGCGCCGGGCTGGGGCTCCTCGGAGCCTGGCGCTGCGGCAGCGGCGGAGGGATCGGCGGTCGGTGCAGCGCCTGACGTCCTGCGGCCCCAGGGCCGTCAGTGCGATCGCCTGATCCCCCGCCAGCTTCCTCGGCGGCAGCCTTGGCGGCCTCTTCACCGGCGGGCACGTTAGCGCCGGCTCCTTCTTCGGTGGCCGCGGCATCATCAGTATTTCCGCGCGCGTCTTCTTCGCCGCCCGCCTCGGTCTCCATCGGATCCGTGGAGGGTGGGTCTGACGACCAAAGAAGAAGGAGAAATCAAACAAGTGTTCGAGAAGAGAAATCAGCAGAAGACTACAAGGAAAGTTTCGGGCAAGAAGGGCTACCTGTGCTAGGATCTGCCGTCGTGGCCTCCACCACTGGCGGATCGTTAGTGCTGTCCCTTGCCGGAGACTCCTCCCTTGCCGGAGGCTCCTCCCTTACCGGAGGACGCTCCCTTGCCGGGGAGTCCGCCCTTGACGGCATAGTCGAAGCAAACGACGAGTCGGAGGAGATCACCACGCCCTCCTGATCAAGCTGTTCTGCTCCTTCACAAAAAAAAAGATCGGATGTCAACAAAGGAAAAGAGCAACCACGCGCATCCAGAAGAAGAAAGTAAACCATATGCTTATGCTGGGGGCTGCGCTGGGGGCTGCTCTGCGAAGTGATGGCCGGGTCCGGCAAGGTAGTCTCGGGCGCGCCTCCTGTCGTCGCAGTGGGCTCGTCCTTGATGACCACCACCTGAGCCTTGGCCCTCTTCGCCGCCCTCTGGGCCAGAGTCCTGAAAAGGAGAGCCCAGGGTGAATCAGATCCGATGCAAGACAAGATCAGCAAGTTGAAGAACTGCAAGAACAAGCAAGGGAATCTTACTCTTCTTCCTCTTCCTCATCGGAGCTGAGCGCGGAGAGGTCGAAGTTCGGCCCACCTCCGGCGCGACGAGGTGGAGGGGTGGGATCCCTTGGCCGCTTGGCGGGGACTGTGGCGCCAACCCGAGACGACCCCGCCCTAGTTGCCACTACGGCGGGAGGTGCCCCCGCGGCGACCGTACTTGCCGCGGTGGAGCGCGTCGTGCGGCGCTGTGGCTGTTGACCAGCTTGCCGCCCTGCTGCATCCCCGATCCTGCTGAGGCGCTTTCTTGGCTGCACTGGGGGCTGCGTTCCAGGTCCTGCTCCCGGCAAGCTCCCCGGAGGTGGCGGGCCGCTCGTACCCTCGGCGGGCTCGTTCGACTCAGCGTCGGGCGCGGCGAGCTCTTCTTCCTCTTCGGGCTGCTCCCGTTCGGCAATGCTCATCGCCAACGCCGCATCCGCTTCCTCCACGGTGAACCCGAATTCACCCGCGGCCGCGGCTGCCGCCGCCTCTTCCTCCCTGGTGGCGATGCGCTCCATCTCTTGCTCAGTGGTGTCGCGGGTGAGGAGCTTCTTCTCATCAGCATTGACCGCCACCTCCACTAGGCTGTCAAAGAACTGCTGCACGACGTCACCGGCGGGCTCTTGCCAAGTTGGAGCGATCCCGTGCGAGTCACACAACGGCATCATTGCGCAGATGCGATCGGGCGAGGAGTTGTTGCACAGAGGAACGACGCCTGCTGGCAACCTGAACCACTCGGGATGCTGTGGGTCATGCCTGAATGTCTCCTTAAGCATCCCGTCCAACTCTAGGACGGTGAAATTGAAGTTGAGGCCTTGACGCAACCTCATTATATCTGTCGGGCCTCCAAATTCCCAGGCAGGTCTCCCCCTCGCCTGCAGAGGGGCGATGCGCCGGCGAAGGAAATCTGCGCCGACAGCTCCTACAGTCAGCCCGGCAAGCCTGAGACGCAAGATCCGAGTGGTGGCGATCGTTAGCTTGTCGTCGTCCGCGGACAGAGCGCTCCAGTCATTGCCGCGCACTGCTGGGGCTTGGCACAGGGCGGTGAACGGCTGCGGACTCTCTTCTACAATCCAGCACCAATCTGCTCTCCACTCGTCCCACTTGCTGCGGAGCTCCCCCTCCAGATAGGTCTCCTTCTTGCCGGCCCGCGAGATCCAGGCAATCCCACCGGCAAGAGGTTCCCCTCTCTCGACACGAGGCATAAAGAAATGGCGGAAGAGAGCTACGTTGGGGTGGACGCCGACAAAGTTTTCGCATAGATGGGCGAAAACTGCCATGGTCAGAACAGCGTTGGGGGTGAAATCAAGGAGGTGGAGTCCGTAGGTGTTCATGATATCACAGAAGAAATCAGAGAATGGCGGACAGAGCCCGCAGTAGAAGAACACGGCGAAGAAAGGATATCCGTTAGCTGGAGCTGCTCGCGAGGCGACGGCGGAGAGTACCTTTGTGCGCGGATGCGCCCGCGTCTCCGTCGACCAGAAGAGATAGTACCACTCCCTCAGCTCCTCCGCGGAGAGCTCGGGGGGAAAGTGGCCCGCTCCTTCCGCAGCGCCTCAAGCCGCTGCGCTTCGGTCGACTTCACAGCTTTCGCAGTCGCGGCCTTTGTGGCCTTCCCCTTCCCAGGCTTCGGAGGCATGGCGGAGGCGGTGGGAGAGATCGACGGCGCTGGTGGTGGCGGCGGCGACGGGAGCGGAGCGCTGCTCTCTTTCGACTTTGGAAGCGTAGGGGGGCGGCGGAGGCTTCTGAGATTGCAACAGCGAATGGCGAAGATGGAGGAAATGCCCCTGTTTCCCCTGCTTATAAAGAGGGAAGGGGCGGACGTTTCGGCCTTCCAAGTGAACAAACTCCCACGATCTCTCCCACGACGCCGCGTTTGACGCGTGCCGTTCTGGGCGTGCGCGATGGGAGCGGAGTTAGATTCGGCGTGACCTAGGCCGCGCATGCCCGTGCATTGTTTTGGGCCTAGCCCAACAGCGCTCGGCACCGTGTATGGCCCAGGCCCGGGGGCTCCTGTCGGTGTACTAGAGTAGGGGTACCCTATTACCCCGAACTCGTGCACGGGCAGTTGCAGCGCCCCGCGGGAAGGCTTGCCGGGTGACCGCCAGGACCCTCTGTGGTTCCCTTGAAGACCATTCAAGAACAAAGTACTCAAACCAAGGCCCCGGCAAGAGGAGCTTGCCGGGAAGGCCAACCAAGGCCCCGGCAAGAGGAGCTTGCCGGGAAGAGACAAGACCCCGGCAAGAGGAGCTTGCCGGGAAGGCCACTCAAGACATACCAAGAAAGCTTGCCGCGACGCGCCCTGCGTCCTGGCAAGAACCGGCGAGCGACAAGCTTCCGGACGCGACAAGACGACAGCCGCGGCAAGGAGCTTGCCGCGGGAAACCCCCACTTCGTGCCCGCGCTCCAGCTTACCTGCTAACGTGTCGCTCTGGGACTCTCCCAAGCACACGTGGCGGGAGGCCGTGCAGCTAGGGGTACGTGGTGGCAAGCGGAGATGAAGAGAAGCCCATCGTGGCAAACGGTGGCACTCCTAACGGTCACTTTTTGCACTATTTAGGAGACTCAGACAGGCATTTAATGCCTTTGTCCCCTGCCGTCAGAGTTAGGTAGGGCGCACTGTATCCACAGTAGCGGTAGCTGCACCTACCGCATCCTTTTCCATTTTTACCCTTCTTGTCTACGTTGCCCCCTGTCGGTGACCCCTTGAGAGTATAAAAGGAGGCCCAAGCGCAACGTAGAAGGGGTTAGGAAGTTCAGAGGCTCGGCCAGTTCGGCTCGTTCGACACCAGGAACACTCTCAAGCTTAGTCTGGTAGCGTCCATCGCTCCTGAGCAAGAATCCAATATACACAAACAAGCAGCAGTAGGGTTTTACGCATCCGTGCAGCCCGAAGTTGGGTAAAATCGCCCCGCGTGCACTGCCTCGATCCGCTCTTTGTGCGCTCTCCGCCCGCCACCGAACCGAAAGGGGACCTGTCCCCATAGGTGTTGGCGGGAATCAACATCGCCCCCGACAGTCTGCATGGTAGTTTTTGCAGCGGGTAACTGCATTGTTGCGCCGCCCGGCGTAACTGCATGCACATGAACGTGTGTGATCATGCGCCGGGCCCAAACACTGGCAGCGCGCGTGGAGGGACGAGGGCAGATCAGTTGAACACGCAGGAAATGGTCGCCTACAAGCCGGCTGACAGTTGCGTCGCTGCGTAGAGAGCGGTCGTGTGCTACTACCTCCATGTGGGTCTATAGTCCCCTTTATATTCTGTGCCATACTTTCCCCTCAAATTTAACCAACAAAATGTTAATGCATGTTATAAAATTGTATAATTGGAAACTATATTCAAATACGAGTCCAACTCAAATCTTTGGCGACATGCATTCGTATTTTATTAGTTAAATCATACTTATAAACCAGGACGGGGGTATAGTAGGTAAGTAAATTGCAAACGTTTTTTATTAACCGTATGTGTATGTGGACTTTTGTTCTCCTCTCGCATGTCTTGTCACCCCGCTGCCACAGACGGCTTACAGCGCAAGCTTGTGTAGCGCGCGGGGAAGTTCTTTTTGCCAAATGGTGGCGCCAATGAATCATTGGTGAGCCCGTTCCAGCGCAACCTCGCAGGTTCCCACACAAGCTTCCCGCCCGACTAAGTGAAATCCCCCAAAATCCCAATGTTAACCGGCCTGCTATATAAACCCTCACGACCGGCGAGTCCTGATACGTCTCCAACGTATCTATAATTTTTAATTCCTCCATGCTATATTATCTACTGTTTTAGACATTATTGGGCTTTATTTTCTACTTTTATATTAATTTTGGGACTAACCTATTAACCGGAGGCCCAGCCCAGAATTGCTGTTTTTTTGTCTGTTTTAGGGTTTCGAAGAAAAGGAATATCAAACTGAGTCCAAACGGAATGAAACCTTCGGAAACGTGATTTTCTCATCAGATAAGATCCAGGAGACTTCGACCCTCTGTCAAGGAAGCCATGAGGTGGTCACGAGGGTAGGGGCGCGCCCCCTGCCTCGTGGGCCCTCGAAGCTCCACCGACATACTTCTTCCTCCTATATATATCCACGTACCCCCAAACGACCAGGGACGGAGCCAAAAACCTAATTCCACCATCGCAACTTTCTGTATACACGAGATCCCATCTTGGGGCCTGTTCCGGAGCTCCAGCGGAGGGGGCATCGATCACGGAGGGCTTCTACATCATCATCCAAGCCCCTCCGATGAAGTGTGAGTAGTTTACTTTAGATCTACGGGTCCATAGCTAGTAGTAAGATGGCTTCTTCTCTCTTTTTGGATCTCAATACAATGTTCTCCCCCTCTCTCGTGGAGATCTATTCGATGTAATCTTCTTTTTGCGGTGTGTTTGTTGAGACCGATGAATTGTGGGTTTATGATCCAGTCTATCTATGAATAATATTAGAATCTTCCCTGAATTATTTTATGTATGATTGGTTATCTTTGCAAGTCTCTTCAAATTATCAGTTTGGTTTGGCCTACTAGATTTGTTGTTCTTGTCATGGGAGAAGTGGTTAGCTTTGGGTTCAATCTTGCGGTGTCCTTTCCCAGTGACAGAAGGGGCAGCGAGGCACGTATTGTATTGTTGCCATCAAGGATAACAAGATGGGTTTTTTTATCATATTGCATGAAATTATCCCTCTACATCATCTCATCTTGCTTAAGGCGTTACTCTGTTTTTAACTTAATACTCTAGATGCATGCTGGATAGCGGTCGATGAGTGGAGTAATAGTAGTAGATGCAGAATCGTTTCGGTCTACTTGTCTCGGAAGTGATGCCTATATACATGATCATACCTAGATATTCTCATAACTATTCTCAATTCTGTCAATTTCTCAACAGTAATTTGTTCACCCACATAGAATACTTATGCTCTTGAGTGAAGCCACTAGTGAAATCTATGGCCCCCGGGTCTCTTTCTCATCATATCAATCGCCATCACTTTATTATTGCTTTGCTTTTGCTTTGCTTTGACTTTACTTACTTTGCATCTCTATACCAAAAATACCAAAAATATTATTTATCATCTCTATCAGATCTCACTTTCGTAAGTGACGGTGAAGGGATTGACAACCCCTAAGCGCGTTGGTTGCGTTGAGCTATTGTTTTTGAGTAGGTATGAGGGACTCGAGCGTAGCCTCCTACTGGATTGATACCTTGGTTCTCAAAAACTGAGGGAAATACTTACGCTACTTTGCTGCATCATCCCTTCCTCTTCAGGGAAATCCAACGCAGTGCTCAAGAGGTAGCAAGAAGGATTTCTAGTGCCGTTGCCGGGGAGTCTGCCCAAAAGTCAACATACCAAGTACCCATCACAATCCCTATCTCCCGCATTACATTATTTTCCATTTGCCTCTCGCTTTCCTCTCCCCCCAATTCACCCTTGCCGTTTTATTCGCCCTCTCTCTCTATCCTCCCTCTCTTTATCCGTTTGCCTTTTTTCCTGTTTGCTTTTTGTTTCCTCGTGTGCTAGTTTGCTTGTTTGTCGCGATGGCTCAAGATAATACTAAATTGTGTGACTTCACCAATACCAATAATAATGATTTCCTTAGCACTCCGATTGCTCCTCTTACCGATGCTGAATCTTGTCATGAGAGATCCGTTCTTCGGCCTTCCTAGTGAAGATGCCGCTACCCATCTTAATAGCTTCCTTGATTTGTGTTACATGCAAAAGAAAAAAGATGTCGATAATGATATTGTTAAATTGAAGCTATTTCCTTTTTCTCTTAGAGATCATGCTAAAGCTTGGTTTTCGTCTTTGCCTAAAAATAGTATTGATTCATGGAACAATTGCGAAGATGCTTTTATCTCTAAGTATTTTCCTCCCGCTAAGATCATCTCTAATAGAAACGATATTATGAATTTTAAACAACTTGATCATGAACATGTTGCACAAGCTTGGGAGATAATCAAATTAATGATACGTAATTGCCCTACTCATGGTTTGAATTTGTGGATGATTATACAAAAAATTTATGCCGGATTGAGTTTTGCTTCTAGAAATCTTTTAGATTCGGCCGTGGGAGGCACTTTTATGGAAATCACTTTAGGAGAAGCTACTAAACTCTTAGATAATATTATGGTTAATTATTCTCAACCGCATACTGAAAGATCTACTAAAAAGGTGCATGCGATAGAAGAAATTAATGTTTTGAGTGGAAAGATGGATGAACTTATGAAACTATTTGCTAATAAGAGTGTTTCTTCTGATCCTAATGATGTGCCCTTGTCTACTTTGATTGAGAATAATAATGAATCTATGGATGTGCATTTTGTTGGTAGGAACAATTTTGGTAACAACGCGTATAGAGGAAATTTCAACCCTAGGCCTTATCCTAGTAATCCCTCTAATAATTATGGTAATTCCTACAACAATTCTTATGGAAATTATAATAAGATTCCCTCTGATTTTGAATCTAATATTAAAGAATTATTTCTTCTCAAAATAATTGTAATGCTATGATTGAAGAAAAATTGCTTAAGATTGATGATTTGGCTAGGAACATTGATAGAGTCGCTCTTGATGTTGATTCTTTGAAACTTAGATCTATTCCACCTAAGCATGATATCAATGAGTCTCTCAAAGCCATGAGAATTTCCATTGACGAGTGCAAAGAAAGAACCGCTAGGATGCGTGCTAAGAAAGATGCCTTTATAAAAGCGTGTTCTTCTAGTTCCTATGAAAATAATGATGAAGATCTAAAAGTTACTGATGTGTCCCCTATTAAATCTTTGTTTTGCAATATGAATCTTGATAATGATGGGACTGAATATGATCCACCTTTACATAGAAGGCGTTCCAAGAATTCGGAATTTGTTGATCTTGATGCTAAATTTGATAAAAGTGGGATTGAAGAAATTAAAACCCTAGATGTTGCTAAACCCACTATTATGGATTTCAAGGAATTTAACTATGAAAATTTCTCTTTGATTGATTGTACTTCCTTGTTGCAATCCGTGCTAAAATCTCCGCATGCTTATAGTCAAAATAAAGCGTTTACTAAACATATCGTTGATGCCTTGATGCAATCTTATGAAGAAAAACTTGAATTGGAAGTTTCTATCCCTAGAAAACTTTATGATGAGTGGGAACATACTATTAAAATTAAAATTAAAAATTATGAGTTTTATGCTTTGTGTGATTTGGGTGCTAGTGTCTCTACTATTCCCAAAACTTTGTGCGATTTGCTATATTTCCGTGATTTTGATGATTGCTCTCTATACTTCCATCTTGCGGATTCCACTATTAAGAAACCTATGGAAGAATTAATGATGTTCTTATTGTTGGAAATAGGAATTATGTGCCCGTAGATTTTATCGTTCTTGATATAGATTGCAATCCTTCTTGCCCTATTATTCTTGGTAGACCTTTCCTTAGAACGACTGGTGCAATTATTGATATGAAGGAAGGGAATATTAGATTTAAATTTCCATTAAAAAAGGGCATGGAAGACTTCCCTGGAAAGAAAATAAAATTACCATATGAATCTATCATGAGAGCCACTTATGGATTGCCTACCAAAGATGGCAATACCTAGATATATTCTTGCTTGTTATGCCTAGCTAGGGGCGTTAAACGATAGCGCTTGTTGGGAGGCAACACAATTTTATTTTTATTCCTTGATTTTTGCTCCTGTTTAGTAGTAAATAAATTATTTATCCTCTGTTTTGGTTGTGTTTTTTGTCTTTAAATTAGTGTTTGTGCCAAGTAGAACCGTTGGGAAGACATGGGGAAAGTCTTGTTGAACTTGCTGTAAAAAATAGAAACTTTAGCGCTCACGGGAACTGCTGTCATTTTTATTTGGAAATCGATATTGAGTTAATTCCTTTTTCAGATGATTCATAGATAAATTCCTCACGTCCAGAAATTTATTTTATAATTTTTGGGGTTCCAGATCTTGCGCTAGCTACAGATTACTACAGACTGTTCTGTTTTTGACAGATTTTGTTTTTCGTGTGTTGTTTGCTTATTTTGATGAATCTATGGCTAGTAAAATAGTTTATAATCCATAGAGAAGTTGTAATACAGTAGGTATAACACCAATATAAATAAAGAATGAGTTCATTACAGTACCTTGAAGTGGTCTTTTGTTTTCTTTCTCTAACGAAGCTCACGAGATTTTCTACTTTAAGTTTTGTGTTGTGAAGTTTTCATGTTTTGGGTAAAGATTTGATGGATTATGGAACAAGAAGTGGCAAGAACCTAAGCTTGGGGATGCCCATGGCACCCCCAAGATAATCTAAGGACACCTAAAAGCCAAAGCTTGGGGATGGCCCGGAAGGCATCCCCTCTTTCGTCTACTTCTATCGGTAACTTTACTTGGAGCTATATTTTTATTCACCACATGATATGTGTTTTGCTTGGAGCGTCTTTTATGATTTGAGTCTTTTCTTGTTAGTTTACCACAATAATACTTGCTGTAAACACCTTTTGAGAGAGCCATACATGATTTGGAATTTGATAGAATACTCTATGTGCTTCACTTATATCTTTTGAGCTTTATAGTTTTGCTCTAGTGCTTCACTTATATCTTTTAGAGCACGATGGTGGATTTGTTTTATAGAAACTATTGTTCTATCATGCTTCACTTAGATTATTTTTAGAGTCTTAATAGCATGGTAATTTTCTAAAAATCCTAATATGCTTGGTATGCAAGATTAATAATAAAACTTTATTTTGAGTGTGTTGAATACTAAGAAAAGTTTGATGCTTGATGATTGTTTTGAGAAATGGAGGTAATAATATCAAAGTCATGCTAGTAGAGTAGTTGTGAAATTGAGAAATACTTGTGTTTAGGTTTTCAAGTCCCGTAGCATGCACGTATGGTAAACGTTATGCAACAAATTTGAAACATGAGGTGTTATTTGATTGTCTTCCTTATGAGTGGCGGTCGGGGACGAGCGATGGTCTTTTCCTACCAATCTATCCCCCTAGGAGCATGCGCATAGTGCCGAGGTTTTTGATGAATTGTAGATTTTTGCAATAAGTATGTGAGTTCTTTATGACTAATGTTGAGTCCATGGATTATACGCATTTTCACCCTTCCATCCTTGCTAGCCTCTTCGGTACCGTTGCCCTTTCTCACATTGAGAGTTGGCGCAAACTTCACCGGTGCATCCAAACCCTGTGATATGATACACTCTTTCACACGTAAACCTCCGTATATCTTCCTCAAAACAGCCACCATACCTACCTATTATGGGATTTCCATAGCCATTCCGAGATATATTGCCATGCAACTTCCCATCATTCCGTTCATCATGACACATTCATCATTGTCATATTGCTTAGCATGATCATGTAGTTGACATAGTATTTGTGGCAAAGCCACCGTTCATAATTCTTTCATACATGTCACTCTCGGATCATTGCATATCCCGGTACACCGCCGGAGGCATTCATATAGAGTCATCTTTGTTCTAGTATCGAGTTGTAGTCATGGAGTTGTAAATAAATAGAAGTGTGATGATCATCATTATTAGAGCATTGTCCCAAGTGAGGAATAAAAAAAGAGAAAGGCCATAAAAAAGAGAAGGCCCCAAAAAAGAGAAAGTCCAAAAAAAATAAAAAAAGAGAAGGCCCAAAAAAATGAGACAAAAAGAGAGAAGGGACAATGTTACTGTCCTTTTACCACACTTGTGCTTCAAAGTAGCACCATGATCTTCATAGTAGAGAGTCTCTCATGTTATCACTTTCATATACTAGTGGGAAATTTTCATTATAGAACTTGGCTTGTATATTCCAACAATGGGCCTCCTCAAGTGCCCTAGGTCTTCGTGAGCAAGCAAGTTGGATGCACACCCACTTGTTTCTTTTGTTGAGATTTCATACATTTATAGCTCTAGTGCATCCGTTGCATGGCAATCCCTACTACTTGCATTAACATCAATCGGTGGGCATCTCCATAGCCCAATGATTAGCCTCGTTGATGTGAGACTTTCTCCTTTTTTGTCTTCTCCACATAACCCCCCTCATTATATTCTATTCCACCCATAGTGCTATGTCCACGGCTCGCGCTCATATATTGCGTGAAAGTTTATAGGTTTGAGATTACTTAAGTATGAAACAATTGCTTGGCTTGTCATCGGGGTTGTGCATGATGATAGCATTCTTGTGTGACGAAAATGAAACATGAATAAACCATATGATTTTGTAGGGATGAACTTTCTTTGGCCATGTTATTTTGACAAGACATAATTGCTTAGTTAGTATGCTTGAAGTATTATCATTTTTATGTCAATATGAACTTTTGTCTTGAATCTTTCGGATCTGAATATTCATACCACAATTAAGAAGAATTACATTAAAATTATGCCAAGTAGCACTCCGCCTCAAAAATTCTGTTTTTAACATTTACCTACTCAAGGACGAGCAGGAATTAAGCTTGAGGATGCTTGATACGTCTCTAATGTATCTATAATTTTTGATTGATCCATGCTATATTATCTACTGTTTTAGACATTATTGGGCTTTATTTTCCACTTTTATATTATTTTTGGGACTAACCTATTAACCGGAGGCCCAGCCCAGAATTGCTGTTTTTTGCCTGTTTTAGGGTTTCGAAGAAAAGGAATATCAAACGGAGTCCAAACGGAATGAAACCTTTAGAAATGTGATTTTCTCATCAGATCAGATCCAAGAGACTTGGACCCTTCATCAAGGAAGCCACGAGGTGGTCACGAGGGTAGGGGAGCCCCCCTAGGGCGCGCCCCCTGCCTCGTGGGCCCCTCGAAGCTCCACCGACGTACTTTTTCCTCCTATATATATCCACGTACCCCCAAACGATCGGGGACGGAGCCAAAAACCTAATTCCACCGCCGCAACTTTCTGTATCCACGAGATCCCATCTTGGGGCCTGTTCTGGAGCTCCGCTGGAGGGGGCATCGATCACGGAGGGCTTCTACATCATCATCCAAGCCCCTCCGATGAAGTGTGAGTAGTTTACTTCAGACCTACGGGTCCATAGCTAGTAGCTAGATGGCTTCTTCTCTCTTTTTGGATCTCAATACAATGTTCTCCCCCTCTCTCGTGGAGATCTATTCGATGTAATCTTCTTTTTGCGGTGTGTTTGTTGAGACCGATGAATTGTGTGTTTATGATCTGGTCTATCTATGAATAATATTTGAATCTTCCCTGAATTCTTTTATGTATGATTGGTTATCTTTTCAAGTCTCTTCGAATTATCAGTTTGGTTTGGCCTACTAGATTGGTTGTTCTTGCCATGGGAGAAGTGCTTAGCTTTGGGTTCAATCTTGCGGTGTCCTTTCCAAGTGACAGAAGGGGAAGCAAGGCACGTATTGTATTGTTGACATCGAGGATAACAAGATGGGGTTTTTATCATATTGCATGAAATTATCCCTCTACGTAATGTCATCTTGCTTAAGGCGTTACACTGTTTTTAACTTAATACTCTAGATGCATGCTGGATAGCGGTCGATGAGTGGAGTAATAGTAGTAGATGCAGAATCGTTTCGGTCTACTTGTCTCGGACGTGATGCCTATATACATGATCATACCTAGATATTCTCATAACTATGCTCAATGCTGTCAATTTCTCAATAGTAATTTGTTCACCCACCGTAGAATACTTATGCTCTTGAGAGAAGCCACTAGTGAAACCTATGGCCCCCGGGTCTCTTTCTCATCATATCAATCGCCATCACTTTATTATTGCTTTGCTTTTTTACTTTATTTACTTTGAATCTCTATACCAAAAATACCAAAAATATTATTTATCATCTCTATCAGGTCTCACTTTCGTAAGTGACCATGAAGGGATTGACAACTCCTAAGCGCGTTGGTTGAGTTGAGCTATTGTTTTTGTGTAGGTACGAGGGACTCGAGCGTAGCCTCCTACTGGATTGATACCTTGGTTCTCAAAAATTGAGGGAAATACTTACGCTACTTTGCTGCATCATCCCTTCCTCTTCGGGGAAATCCAACGCAGTGCTCAAGAGGTAGCAAGTCCTTTGTCGCATTTTCCCCTCCCTCCCTGTAGCTTATCTCGTCTGCTTTTCCCACAATCTCCAATGGCACCGCTCCGTCGTTGTCGCTCAGCCACTCCATCGTCATCAGAGGACAGCTCCATCTGGGAGGCTACACCACGGCGGCGGCTTAGTCCCCGGCGAAGTGTAGTGTGCATGGCGTCCCTATTTGGGTGTGCGCGAAACACCCACCACATGCTCCGCCTCCGCTGCCCTTCGGCAGCTGTTGCCGGCCACCGTTGCCGCCACCCCACCATTGAAAGCCAGGGCCATCGCCTGCTCCGCTGCCACAGCCCGTAGGCAGGAGGTAGCGGTCGTAGCCGCCACCACTACAAAAAAATACACTTCCGTGATGATACGTGTTTGTCATAGTAGGTCACATTTTCTGTCATGCATGTATTTCCATGACGATTTTATGACAGGATCAAGATAGTCATACATGTGCTATCGTAGAAGTGTTCCATGACATTACCAAAATTATCATCACGGAAGTGTCCACTTCCATGACGATAAATCGCGCGTCATAGAAGTGCTTTCGTCAAGGGTGACCAACACGTGGCATCCACCGTAACGGAACACCGTTAAGCTATTGGGTCCGGTTTTGGATCCGATAACCTGTTAACAGCCCTGACCAATGGGGATTTTCCACGTGTAAAATCATCATTGGCTGGAGGAAACACCTGTCGGCTCACCATTGGGACGGATGTCATCCACTCATTGGACCCAAAGCGCCTATGATACGTCGACATGTGGCACGGCCCAACAGAGGCCCATTCCTATGAAAATGTCAGCCCATTTGACTTGGTCAAAAGGTGGCGGGCCGGCCCACGACAAGCCTGTTAGTGGCATGTTCGCATATAGCCCATTTACAGCCCGCTAACCCAAGGCCCATTTAGGGCCTATCCGAATTAGGCCCAGTTGCGTCATCTGGGCCGTCCAATATAATTCCAGCCCGTTTTAACTTCTGGCCCATGTATGGCCCATGACGTCTTTTGGCCATATGAGGCCCTTATTACTTCCGGCCCATTAATGACCCGTGGTAAAACTGGCCCATAATGAACAGTGTATCACTTTATACCCATTAACAGCATGTGGTGAAACTGGCCCGTAATGAATGGTGTATCACTTTATACCCATTAACGACCCATTATTTCGTTGGGCCGTTTCCAGCCCATGTTATCTTTTGGCCTTCTCACTGCCCATTTATTCTTGGGCTCATTTCCAGCATTCGTTTACTTATGGACTATTACTATCATTTTCTGCTTGTGGGCCAAATTCAGCCCATGGTTACAGTCGACCCGTTTGTGGCCAGTTAATACATTGGGTCGTTTTCATAGCGTCATCAAATACGGCAGATTAATGACGGCCCGTTATGGTCAGCCCATGAACCGATGATTTCAACTCTAGCCCATTTATGGCCATAATGTGGTCTGTTATTGGCCCATGTTTGGCCAACTGATCATACGGCCCGTAGAAGGCCCATTGATGATACGGCCCGTAGAAGGCCCATTGTGTCTACGACCCGTATAAGGCCCATTGTTTCTACGCCATGTAGAAGGCCCATTGTTTCTACAACCCTTAGAAGGCTCATTGTTTCTACGGCCCGTAGGAGGCCCATGTTAACTAGAGCCGGTGGGCATCAAAGTTCACCACCAGTGCAAATATAGGGAACACCCTACACTATACAAAAATGGCTTGCTGTTTTCTTAAGAAGGTGGCTACATGTTAAGAACAAATTTTGTATTGCACCAAAACAAATTACAACTATAAAACAAAAGGAAGGTTAGCGTAAAAGTTAACAGTCTAGCAGATAAATGCACCACCAGAAGTTCAGAAGCTCAGTTCATTTGACCTGACTGTTACGTTTTCATGATGTATTGTCCGATGGAGCACCATAACCTTCGCCTTCAGTTCTCCTAGGCTCCTGAACAACATAGCAAATGTCTGATAGTCTGGTTTCAAAACCATGCATATCTTGACAACATCGAACAATATCTCTCCTTGTTTCATAAAGGGTATCTGTTAGGGAATGGACTTGTGCCTGGAGCGCAGATACAACATTGTTTTGAGCTTGCATATCTTGATCATGAGGCAATTTGGACGAGATTGCCTTAACAACCAACCCAGTATTATGCAGGAACGTGCTTTTGGCACTGTTAGTGGACAGGTACTGACCCACTGCAGCAAGAGCTGACATTGCAGTTATAGTTGCCTCGCCACCTTCAGAAGGTGGTGCTTCCACCATTTTTTCCATAGCTCGCTGAAAAGTTGAGGTTTTACATTAGTAGTACCAGAATAGAAGATATTAAGGAGGCAGCAAAACCAAACAAAATAGCTTTGGTCAATATACAGAACTTATTCTGGTGAACCCATGTAAAATATTAGTTGTATTTTATTGCAAAGTACATAATAAAACCAGGTTCCAAACATATGACCATGTACCATCGCTAATGTATTGTCTATTTCTTCACATTGTATCGAGGCCTAAGGATAAAGTGACGAAGTTTATAATACGGTAAGCATAGTATGACATCATTCATATCACAAAACAACTGAGAATAGACAAATAGGCAATTGTAACGTTGTGTGGGATAGTCCAGCACGGAACTAGAATACAGGTCAAGATCAAAGGAACATCACTCATCTCTTTTAAACCTTGTAAGGTGCAATGATACGCTAAGACAATTGTGCATAAAATTGAAAAGAGTAATAGACATTGGCTGCAAACCATGCAGTTCAAGTCACAAGTCAGAGTAAGTAGTAGTTAAAATGCATGAGGATTAAGGACTTACAACATCGGCTTTGACTGGTGTAGTCATGCCCTTCTTCTTGCTGGTGTGACAGTCCTTGAAGATTTCCACAGCATTTGGTTCAGGTACGTTTTGGTCCTTGCGGGCTTTCCTCTGCATTTGGGACAAGTCAATATAGATCTGATAATATGGTATAGCGAAAAGAGCGAAACAACAACTAATTACAAGAGCCTCGTAGTGTGCAATATAGCTACAAGATCCTGTCATCTGTTGGAATTTAACTTTCATACGGTTGGCCTTGTTCTTTGAACAGTTCACCTACAAGAAGATAGATTCACACTTCAACTGGATCTGGCAGAGTTCATGCCAAACAAAGCATAAAGTTTTCTTCTGGCAACTTCTTCATGATCGAGTCAATACCAGAAACTTACTTAGAAGGAAGAATTTTGTGTTGGAGGATTACAACTGTGCTGTTGGAGGCTGTCAGCAAGAAGAAACACTGCACCATCTCTTTTGGGGCTGTCCATTTGTTCAACAATGCTGGGACTTCATTTTTCCAACAAGAGCTCCAAACCTGTCTGTGTTAGAAGCATTCCAAGACCTCAAAGAAAAGCTAAGGTATCCATTTTACATGGAGATAATCATTCTTGGAACATGGTCCATTTGGATCACCAGAAACAATAAGATTTCTGAAAATATTGCACCTTCATTCCAAGGGTGGAAGTTCATATTTATGGAGGAACTGAAGCATCTCAAATATAGAATGAGGAAGAAGCATGAGAGACAATTTTCAGTTTGGCTTGATAGCATGTTGTGATACTTTGTTCTTAGGCTAGTTGGTTGTTTAGTTTTTTCTTTTTTTTCTTCCTTTGTTTCCTAGGTTTTAGGTTTTTTAGTCTTTTTGTTTCTTGGGCTTACCTCAAGCCTTTCAGACATCTTTGTTTCTCTGTGTTATTTATTAATAAAAATTGCAGTGGGGTTTTACCCTACTGTTTATAGTCAAAAAAAACAAGAAGATAGATTTGTGTGGCACATCGTAAATAGGACTTCAACATGTGATCTGATCACATATATATATATAATGTACCTAATACTTTGGATCAGACTAGTGTTTAATGAGGCCCCTCCAGTCTTCATCCGATATATTTTCCACTATAGATGTTTGGGAAAGTTCACTGTTAGCCTTGCCTTCAAAGTGAGTTTTCCTCAAGTTATACCGATACTGTCGCAGAGAAGACTTGAAAACATGGGTGCAAGCTTGTCTGGTTGCATCATCTTGGCTATCCAACTTGAACCTCATCTGTTGAAAATTATGGGAGTCTCATTATCAGCAACCTAGAAAGTATGGGACATAGCAAGACCATATTACTAGTTTCCATACATAACCATACTTACAGATAAATGGTCGAGGAAGGTGTTGAACTAGGTTTCGTCTTTGTCATTCCTGTACTGAATCCATGTTGGGAGGATACGTACATGACACCTAACGGCAACCGCTGCCTCTGATACTAACTTGGCTGACTCTGTAGCATCACGTGGCCTTTTTGAACCTGCCTCAAAAGCGGATCTCCATTCTTCCTCCTCTAGATTTAGTGAACCTATCGAGCATTATCCCTGATGTTTGTTTCCTCTTGCGCCTAGGTGCTAGTCCAACAACGAACATAGGAAGTGTTAGTGTACATCAAACTGTGGGACTACATATAAAGAAGCATGCAACTGGAACTTGACTCCAACAACTACCTTCTTGCTGTTGAAGCTCACAAGGTCCATCTAATCTTGCCAACTCATCTTGTGTCAAGAATGCTTGGGAAGTAGTGTCAGGTGGCAAGGGAGCTTGGGAACGTGCTGCTAGCTCAGTTAACGCACGAGTAACTCGTGCAGCTGGTAGTACTGTGGAAGGTGTTGCAAGAACTAGGGTTGTCTCTGCTTGTTTGGTGGCAGCTATTTGTTTGTGTTTGGCTTTTTCTGCAGCTCGTGTAGTATGGGATACCCTGTTTGTAGAATTTTCCGCTGTACTCGCTCCTTCTATTGCACCATCAGTACCAGTAGAATCTGCAGTGTTCTTCCAGTTCCCGTTCCCTGCCATTCTGTGTTTCTTCCTCTTTCTGTGTGACATGTTAAGTCAAGCCGACAAGAAAATTGAATAACAATTTAGTTCTTTAGAACAAATTGATGCGTGATACAGACGAACTGAACTTTGATGTTAGACAACCACATGATAGGAGGATGTAATATGTACAAAAAACAGGATGGGAGAGATAACCAGAATATGATGTTAAACTAAGCATAAGACATTTCACTAAATTAGAAGCAATGCAATGGAAGGTAGACACCATATCAATGATGCTACAAATATCGCTCTGCCAAGTTAACAGTGTCTCATCATAAATGGTGTTTAAACAAATGTGAAGCATACAAGAAATAATCATATGCAAGATGCAAACAACATCACACTACCAAGTTAGAGGTCTCTCATCATTAGTGCCATTGCATATTCACATCTTATGATGTGTAAACTAAGGAGACGACATTTCAACAAATTAGAAGCAATGAAAGTTAGACACCATATGAAAGATGCAACGAATATCACTCTACCAAGATAAAACTGTCTCGTCATAAGTGCCATTTCAACAAATTAGTAGTACAAGCTAGAAAAGAATGCGAGATGTAACCTATATCACACTCTGAAGTCAAACGTGTCTTATGATAAGTGATTGTTGCAGGTTACACAACAGTATTAATTTGATGTAAGAACATGGTGTGATAGACAGATATTGTATGTTCTAGAAACATGAACACGTGTCTTATTCAAGTATAATGTGTAAAGTAAGCAGATGGAATTCAACAAAATTAGAAGCAATACAAGCTAGACATCACACATAATATGCAACCACATATAACAGTGCCAAGTTAGAGGGAGCACCGGTGATGGTGCACTAGGTGAGACGTGCTCATCATAAACACAGCTACGTTGGGTGTCTATGCATGTGTTGTCCTAGAAATCATCTTGGGGTGGAGGAGTAGACACTGTAGAGGCCCTCCGTTTGGAAGGAGCACCTTTATCCGTTGCCTTGGTAACTTCCTTCCGCTTTATTTATTTTGAATTGTCAAGTAAAACCGACAAAAAAAGCAATAAAATTCTCTCTTCAGAACTCATTCATGCAAGATACTGACAATGACTACTTTGATGTAAGGCAAACACATGATACCAGGATGGAATATGTACGAAAAACAGGACGTCATGGCATGTTCACAACTGTTTGTGTAAACTAAGCAGAAACAATTCCAACAAATAAGAAGCAATGCAAGCTAGACACCACATGAAAGATGCAACCAATATGACTCTGCCAAGTTAAAAGTGTCCAATCATAAGTGGAATTTCAACAAATTAGAAGCAGCGCATGCTATAAATCATATGAAAGATGCATCTTATATCACACTACATATACTAAAGGTTTCTCGTCATATTGATTGATGCGGGATACAAAAAAATAGTTTTATGTAAGGACATGTTTAATAGACAGATGTACTATGTACTAAATACAGGAAGGCATGTCACATTAATAGGTATAATGTATAAGCTAAGCAGAATAACACATGCAGTTTAACCAGATTGGAAGAATTATAATCTAGACACCATATGCAACATGCAACCACATATCACGCTGCCAAGTTAGAGCAAGCACCTGCGATGCTAGTGTAGGGGAAATGCGGTAATCAACTACAGAGCTACGTTCATTATCTTCATCTAGCCTTGCCGTTTCTTGAGAATCATGTCGGGAGGCTGACGCTGCATTCTTTAAATGAGGAGCAGTCCACTTGCCTGGCTGCCTCATCATAAGTGATTGATGAGGGACACACAAGGACATTAGTTTGATGTATGAACATGGAAAATACACAGATGTACAAGTATGTACCAAAAACATAAAGGCATGCCATATTCAAAGGTATAATGTGTAAGCTAAGTAGGTGCAATTTAACCAAATTGGAAGCAATACAAGCTAGACATCCGGCTCGAGTGGTGAGCATGATCATCTAGGACCTGAGAGCCTAGTGTCGGTGTCAAAACCGGTGGATCTCGGGTAGGGGGTCCCGAACTATGCGTCTGAGGCTGATGGTAACAGGAGGCGGGGAACACAATGTTTACCCAGGTTCGGGCCCTCTTGAAGGAGGTAATACCCTACTTCCTGCTTGATCGATCTTGATGATATGAGTATTACAAGAGTTGATCTACCACGAGATCGTAGAGGCTAAACCCTAGAAGCTAGCCTATGATTATGATTGTTGTTGTCCTACAGACTAAACCCTCCAGTTTATATAGACACCGGAGGGGCTAGGGTTACACAGAGTCGGTTACTGAGAAGGAGATCTACATATCCGAATCGCCAAGCTTGCCTTCCACGCAAAGGAGAGTCCCACCCGAACACGGGACGAAGTCTTCAATCTTGTATCTTCATAGTCCAACAGTCTGGCCAAAGTATATAGTCCGCCTGTTTGAGGACCCCCTAATCCAGGACTCCCTCACCTGGTGGGAGGCAGGCTGCTTCGCCACCATCGCGGCTTTTTAGTTGGCTTCCAGGTGATGCCTGTCTTTGCTGGGCTTGTCACTGGCTCGGCCAGTGCCCTGACCAGCTATTTGTCTTCTGGTGCTCACGGGATGGTGGTTCATGTAAAAAATATCTTTCCTTATCTTAATAAAGATCGACTTCGGCCTTTTTCGAATACAAGCTAGACACCATAGGAACATGCAACCACATATGACACCCGGAAGTTAAAGCAAGCACCTGGGATGGTGGTTCATTGCGAGCGAGGTCATCAACTCCAGAGCTACGTTTAACGTCTCCATCTGCTGACACTGCACCCTTTATAGCACTGTAACATGCCATGCTTACCCACATAGAAAGATGGAGCATTTTCTCTCTTTTCTTTTCTGCTTCTCTCGAGGCAGACTCTGAAATACCCTTGCATAAAAACACAATAGTGAGAGTATGGGTGAAGTGTGTGCAAAACTAGTGCACTGCAAAAGTTGCAGATAGTAAGTGCCTGAAAATAAATGACAGGAGACATATGACAACTCTACAACATTACATGGTAAACAAAATTAGATTCTACTCCGTATGATTTTGTAATATATGAGCACAGGAAATGCAGGTACTCCTCCATCACACCACCACATGTGGTCATATCAAGATAACAGTCAACTGAAAATAAATAGGTTAGTCCATTTTTTTAACGAACCGTCCGATATATAAGGAATGGGAAGATGGCCTTCGTCTACCTCCCACCAGTCACTGTTGACGATCTTTCTCGAACCGCCAGCGACCATCGGCCCAAACCCCTGCCTCCGCCGCCCCGCCCTCCCCTTGACCTCACACCATCGTCATGATTGGCAACGCCCCCATGCCATCCCTTTAATCCCGGCCGACCTCCAGATCATGCACCAGTAGCTCTAGGCCCAACACGCCCCTAAGATAAACACCGAGGCGTTGCTTCCCCGGCATAATAGGCGGACTAGCGCCCGTTACACCGGGAAATGCTTTTGTTAATTGTGAATCAACTGACCAGGAATTGAAATTCAGGAGGACGACAGACCTCTAGCTAAGGTGAAATAGTACATGAGGAGAAACCTTGTGCATTGCGAGTTACTAGGAACATCTAGTATCAAGAAGAAGCGGTCAACTAGTGTCTTCTGTGGGATGAATACCATGCAAGCAGACACATAAGATTTGCACGAATAAGGGAAGAGGAGTACCCTTATCGGTTGCCAGTGTGGTGTCCTCCATATGTCGCGGCGATCTTATTTTTGCTCCCGGGGGAACCGATGTTTTGGAGAACCATGGATCCTTGGACAAACCCATGGCCAAAATTTTGACTGTGTTGATGTGGCCGTATATCGGCGGAGGGGAAGCAGATTCGAGGCGGCGACGGACGGCGTAGTAGGAACAACTCCGGTGCGGTGGAGGGTGGCAAAGTTGGAGCGGCAGTGGTGAGGCACAGGACAGCATGGTTGAACTGGCTCGGATACGGAGGGCTCGGCCTCGGCTTCAACTACTAGCCATGGAGGGCGTTGCGGTTGAGGTTGCGGTGGACGATGATGTCAGGGTATCGGCTCCGACGTGATGGAGGAGGGCAGCGGTTGATGGGTGGGATGGGGTGGCGGACGGAGGACGCCGGGGTTTCGCGGCTGGTGGAGAGGTAATTTTTGCGCCCACGGAGTACGAATGGGGAATCGGATGGGTGGGCGGGGGGAGGGGGAGAACCATGTTTCGGTCTGGGACGCTCTTGTTTTTGGCTTTTTTGAGCAGAAGATGGTCCGCGCTTGTTTGAAATTTGGGGAAAGTACAAACTTTGTCCCCCTCTTAAATTTCGGACCTACTGCAGGTCGGGGGTAGGATGGTAATCCTAGGTGTCCCAAATAGTGGGCGGGAGCGATATCGGCCGCACGCATGTGTGCTTAGGTGGCCATTGTGTATGAATGCTTTTCAGAGGAGGTTGCGTGGCGTCTAGATGAAGCTACAAACCTACCCCGGTTTAGACCTTTGGACGTCTGACCGATAGGTTTCACGGGTCGGAGTTATTAGAAAAGTAATTTCCTTGTACTACCAAACATTGGTCTCACGCGGTTTCGGACGAGTAGAGTCCCTTATGGCGCTTCGTTCGAAATTTTGAAACACAAGCATTCACGTTTAGAGTACTCTTGAACTTTGAGGATTGACCTAAATATACAACGTTAAATTTGGCCTTGTATGTTTGGAAACCTCATTAAATTATCCGCTTCTTTTTGAAATTTTGACACTTGAAAATCCTATAACTACAATTATTTTGGACTGGAGGAGCTAAATTTGAATCTATTTTGTACACGACTACATAAGCTATTATGTACAAAATCAGACCAAAGATTGGTGCCCCCATAATTTAGGTATGATTTACAAATGCCATGATATCAAATTCAAATAATTGAATGGACTTCATGTTGAATTCAATTTTTTTAAACCAACTTAAGTTGAATTCAAATGTATGCTAGTTCATAGGTAGCTATTTATAATGTTCATTGTGTAACTTTTGTATGTATAATGTGCTTTACACACACAACATGAACTATACTCACGTTTATATTCGATTGCTAAAGCGATGCATTGTCTGGAGTACAAAATACTAACTATGTGGATCAATTGTGTCGAATAATAACATGGACATGCTCAAATTCGACAGACTCTAGATGTCTGATGGATCAATGACCGTTCCTTACGCGAACTGCAAATATCATGATCCCATCCTAATATTTGGATACAATTTATATCTTTAATCAATGTGTACAGCAGTCTTTTACGTGTAGTTTCACTCTCCATCGGTGGTCTCTCACACATGCTCACACACTCTCTCCCGAGGTGTCTTTCTCGCACACATGCTCTCGATATAACCCTCCCTCCCTCTCGTAACCATTTACGACTATTTTCACTAACCTTTATCACAAGCACTCTTCCTCTCGCAAGCATACACACACAATCCCCATTGACCCTTTCTCTATACATAGACCTGCCTATGTGTCTTTTGTACGCATATTATCTTTATGCCTGTCTCTCATGCATTGTCTCACACCTCTCTTCCTAATCGACGAGTATGATTCTAGAAGAGCATTCTATAGGATTCCCCTTAAAGTTAGGTTGGATGAAGAGTAATATCAGAGATAAAGGGGTTACCTTAGTCCGATAACCTAGGGTTACAAATCCTAGCCGGCTTTGTCTGTGGACACAGAGTCCTTCACAATTATGCTATCTTTGTCTTGTACGACTAGTTATCCATGGGTCTCCCTAAATGCGTCACGGGCCGACCAATGTGGCGCAGGGCAGAACCGAACGAAGGGCCTCACCTCGACCCACCGGACCTCACGTGGTGACACCCCCCTGCCCCCACGTCTCGTTATTTTCTCACACCCACACATACCAACACAGACACCACACACACAAAAATATTCTCCTGGTGCCTCTATCCACTCCCCCCTTTCATATACACACTCAAGGGAATCTCTCGCCGTGATGTCATATTCGTCTCTCTCTCTAGACCACTCTCATTTCTCATGCTATCGCTCCCATGCCCCCCCTGCCGGCCCCTCTATCAATGCCTCTCTCGAATACGTAATACACACACATACCTCTCTAGGACCTGCCAAATGCATCAACTACACATTCACACATGTTACATCACGTACCCCATTGATCTAAAAAGCTCTCTCTTCACATTTATTTCGCATACAACATTCCTTTTGAATAAAGTGTGGCCAAAAAAATTATTTTAGAATTTCTACATATATACAACATTACAAAGTTATATGGAGGAGTATGAACGCTAATTTGCATTGCATGGTGCCCACAATGATATTTATTCCGCAATGTGAATTTGTATATTTTAATACAATATATAAAGTTAGTCATAATAAAGAGAAACGAAGAGCATCTCTCTCTCCATCGCGTACCCCCCCCCCTCTACGCCCCTTTCACGTACGCACACAAACTATCTCCAGGTCCTCTAAAAGTAAGCCCCCAGCACATTCACTCATGTTTCATCTTTCTCTCGCGATATATATAGTGACGATCATTGTATTTGAAGCGAAAGCACGATACATACATTGGACTTCAGAATCCACACATTACAGCCACCATTTACTTTTTGTGGTTATTATACAGTCACGGGCTCACCGTACAACTCTGTATTTGCTCTAGACACGACTAGTTGACTAGTTAAATGCTCCACGTGGCACCTCTAGTGTTGCATCACATCATCTCACTACCATCGGGCCCACCTGTCAGCTTGTATCTACTCTACATCTACACTCTTATAAAATACACTCTTATAAAAGCAGAGTTGGTGATGATGGTGTGCCTGCCATCCTGCAATATAGGTCGTCTGATTTATATCTGACAATAGGAAAGAAACTATGGCAATTTTGCAAAAAAGGTACCCACACACCTCTCCACATTTGCAAATAAGGCCTTCCCTCGTTCATCCTTTTCTCTCACAAGATAAACTAGTCATACAAATGCATCTTGATGTTACGTGCAACACACGGGCATCTTGCTAGTAAGAATGAAAACAAACGACAAAAAAATATTGGACGGTGGTTCGAAGTCATGACCGCGGGCACAACGAACTAGGTGGCCTTGTATTGGTATGCTGAGCCATCTATTTTAAAACACAGGAGCTAGTTTGGTGATTATACACACTCGCACGCATGCACACGAACTGCATGCTCGCAACACTCACATGAAAACATGCACCCACGCACGCACGCAACACTCACATGTACACACGCAACCACGCACGCACACAACACTCACACGCACACACGCACACATGCATGCACACACTAGTACACCACACGACCAATACACACTCTCACACTCAAGTGCTCAACCTACATGTGCATGCGCACACATCAGGCCCTGACAGACACATACACAACTAGGTGATTCCCGCGCACGGGTTGGAGTCTTGTCGTGCTTCCATAAATTTGTGTTTATCTGACATTTTGCCTATGCGAACTGACAGGTGGGACCCACAAGCAACGTGGTCAATTTAACTAGTCAACATGGTTCCACGCAGACTATTTGGCCGATCAACAGAGTGCAATCTGATGCTGAACCGTGAGCAAGTGACCGTATAATAACCGCAAAACGTATATAGTGACCGTAATCAGCTTATTCTGAAGTTCGGTGAACGTATTACGCTTTTCTCTCTGTAGGCCCTCCAAAACTACATCTCTACACGTTCTCGCATGTTATATCTAACAACTATTCAATACAGCACTACTACTACAATCTAACACAATAAATCATATGTGTTTTTAGTTTTACTAGATATCATATTGTTAATTAATTATTCAGTTTGCATACATTAAAATTGCCTTTGAAATGTATGGCCAGTATCATATACCGCGTGGGAAAAATCCCGCCCTTTCTGTTTAATAGGGTTTGTATCGATGGACCGTGCGAAACAGCAAAACTACAGTACTATACAGTACAAGTGACAGTTCACTGGGCCGTCGTGTCGTGTACTCCTCCATCGTAAGAGTGGAGCGCTCGTTTTCATAAATATTCTAGTCCCTTTCACCGACATGTGGGACATCAAGATACCGGGTCCACGTGCCATACAGGAATACAGTGCAGAGCAGCTGTGGTGAATCACCCAGTCATGGCGCTGGCGTAGTAATGAGCAATGAGGCATCAAATCACAAAGCTGCACCTTTCCCGCAATTAAGTTGGAGGGACGAAGTAATAATGCTAAAAAAGAAGTTGGGGGGACGAAGCAACCATCATTTGACTCGTTGCTGAATCCGCTTCTCCCTCATCTTCTTCAAGTTAACCACGTGTTGCTTCTGCCGTTGTTCTGCCTCATGTGGGACGCGGATCGGCTTGGTAAAGCACCGACACGTGGGACCGCATGTTAGCAAACCGCCAGGACAATGTCCTCTAAAAATAAGAAACCTCCCCCGCCATCTAAGGGCATCCATAATGTGTAGCCAAATGTGAAAATAGCTTTTGGCATCGTGGGAACCATTGTGGACGGTGTTGCCAAAGCCAAAAGGATGGAACCGAAGCTCCCTGATTGATTGATTGAAGGAATAGAAAAATGCAACGTCTCTCCTCTTTCTCCCGTGCTTGGACGCATGTACAGTATAGAGCACAGAGTCTACTCCCCTGCCCTTCTGTTACAAATCACAAAGCAGTGAGGCATCAAATCAAAAAGCACGGACGAAGCAACCATCATTTCACTCTTCGCTGACTCCGCTTCTCCATCGTCTTCTTCGAGAAACCATCTCACCGTACTAAGCTGGACGGATGACGCTATTGTGTACTAGTAGTACTAGTACATTTACGCGTCCTTTGGTTCAACGGACTTCCTGGATGCAAATAAGGCGGTTGTCTCGGCTTGCAGGCCGCACTTGCGAACGACTTACCATGGTCTCCCTCAATGGTGTTCTCCATCAAACGTACTTTGCCAAACCACAACGTTCGAGATATCATCGACGTCACCGCAATGGGGAAGGAAGTCAAATATAATAGTTACTACCTCCATTTTTTGTACACAAGGCTAGTATATCAAAAATACAATTTTCAAAAGGCCACTAACACTAATCAAGGCAAAATTGATGGTTTTTTTACCCTTGCTTTATAGTTGTCCATGCATCCCGGGAGTGATGACAGACCAAACGCATGCATGCAGCATGCATATAAGAGGCAGGTGAAGCGCGCTTTCGGAGAATCCGAGAAGACTCAAGCAGGAATCAAGGAAAAGGAGCCGATGACTCCATGCGTATTAAGAGCCATGCATTTCTCTAGGTCCTTGCATGCAGGGGTAAAAAAAAGTCCAAAATAATGCACGGGGTGGTTTGCTTGGTATGCGTGCGCTGACTTTTACGCAAACTAAAAAAGAAAGGAGGGACTATACTAGCAACCAAGGACATTAATATCCCATGCATGCATGCGGAACTGAGAAGGTTGGTTTGCATGGTGCTGCATTAATCAAGCGATGAGGAGTGAGATGGTTAGCTTTTTGCGCTTTGGAGAAAAAATACGCATTAATTGACACGTGAAACGAGGATTTGTATCGATTAAACCCCCGAAGGAAAACCCCACCTTTCTTTTTTAACACTAGTACTCCTAGTACGTACTTATCCTGTTTGGGTCTAGGCCTTGCATTGCCATACTTTGCCACACATTTTTGCCGAGCTTGCCTAAAGTTTTCGAAATGAAAAGGAGGTACACTTGTGCATGGCTGTCGTGGTCGCACTGCACCCTCAGACGGTCGCTCCTGCACGCCGCGGTCACACCGCACCCTCACACAGTCGCTCCTGCATGCCGCAAACCCAACCAAGGGAACGCACCCACACTGACACGTGCTGTTGCATGTGAATGAATGAAACTCAGCCATCCTCCTGCTGACACATAACTTTCATTCATAGAGTATGTTTATCCAACCACATGTTGGGGAGTTTCCGTACGGCCCGTGCGGTGGTCTGTTGGGGAAGAAGAAGAGGTGAGGAAGAAGGGTTAGGAGACGTAGGATATTCATCCAACCGCCCAAAATGTTAGACTGACCCAAGTCAGGCGACTTGCATAACAATATATGTTTTTACACAGCAAAAGATCCATAAAAACAACAACTTAAAGAAAAACTATCACTGCTCATGGAACGAGACGGCCTCGTCGTCTTTGGCTGCCGACGTGAACCAGCCGTAGCTGCCGACGTGAACCAGCCGTAGCTGCCGACGTGTGTCTCCACACCGTGGTTGTCCTCGGCCTCCAGTTACTCATTCATGCGGAGCGTGCGGGCGCTCTGCACGAACGAGACCACCGCCCGGTTC
The DNA here is from genome assembly GCF_002162155.2 of Triticum dicoccoides. Taxonomy (NCBI): domain Eukaryota; kingdom Viridiplantae; phylum Streptophyta; class Magnoliopsida; order Poales; family Poaceae; genus Triticum; species Triticum dicoccoides. The sequence continues at coordinate 129,305,843 of NC_041386.1, read as the reverse complement.
AAGTCGAGGACGTCCGGTTCCGCCTGCTGGAGGGCCTCGATGGTAGCGGCATCCGCGCGCTCCGCGTCGAGTCGAGCCTCCGCCGCCCGGTTCAAGTCCAGGGCGTCCGGTTCTGCCTGCAGGAGGGCCTGATGAGAGCTGCATCCACGCGCTCCGCATCGAGTTGAGCCTCTGCCGCCCGGTTCAAGTCCAGGATGTCCGGTTCCACCTATAGGAGGGCCTCGATGGCAGCGGCATCCGCGCGCTCCGCCTCAAGTTGAGCCTCCGCCGCCCGGTTCACATCCACGACATCCGGTTCTGCCTGTAGGAGAGCCTCGACGGCAGCGGCATGCGCGCGCTCCGTGTCGAGTTGAGCCTCTGCCTCCTGGTCCTCCTTTAGTATCTTTAGGTTGAACCACTGGTCCGCCTGCACCATGGGGGACTCGGACGCCGACACAAAGTCGACGTCCATCGTCTTATACCCATCGGGGGCCTTCTGCACCCCGATCTCCGCCATGAACATTGGATCAGCTTCCTCCTCCTCGTAGCTCGGCTCCAGAGAACTCGGGGATTGGCCTGCCACAAAGCGAGCTTGGGAATGGAGGTCTATGGCGCCGACCATCACCGCGATTTTTGCGCGGCGCTCCGGCATCAGCATCTTGTAGTACGTGATCTTGCGGCACACCATGGCTTTCCGGCAAACTAGGGGATGCTTGATGCGGGCTAGGGGATCGAAAGGTGGGGGAAGGGGCTGGAGATTAGGTGTGGTTTTCGGGCAGTGGCTGGCGTAGCCCGAGTAGCGAAGGTTCTGGTGTGAATAGTGGTTCCGGTAACGACCGGTCAATCGGTTTTGAGTGTACATCGCTCTTGTCGCGTTCACGTTGCAGCCCGGCAAGCTGGACCCTCCATGTTGCTCACCGAACGGAACGCGCTTCGTCTTGCGTTTTCGCTCACTTGTGGGACCGCAGTTGAGAGCAAACCGATGTACCTCCCCCTCCCCCGCCCGCGTCATTTGTACTACCACTCCCTCTATTTTATGTGGAATAAATAAAAATAGAGGCCGAACCCATTGAGTAACTGACATGTGGGGCCTAGCAAGCATGGGGTCCGCCAGTAAGTGACCGAAAGGGAGGGTAAGGTAGGGATACCTATGTCAGAGGATCCACTTCCACTACTACTCCCTCCTTCCATTTACTATAAAGGGCCTAATGCGTTTTTCGAGGCTAACTTTGATGAAATGTGAGAGTAATAATATATGACATGCAACTTACACAAAGCATACTCCCCTTACTTGTTCACATCTCTCTCCTCCACATAGGCCCTATATAAATGGAAGGAGGGAGTACTACTATGAGCACTGCATACTCTAGTACAGATGTTGTCAGTACTCCACTAGTACTATTGGACAGGGAGCTTAAAAAGTTACTATTGGACTGGCTACACGTGGCAAAATCCTAGTAGGAAGAGCATGCGCGAGAACAAGCACATTCACATGGTTGAAAACAAATTGGAAACCATCTCAAGTACAAATCTAGGAGTACTTACGAATCTAACGATATTGATTGGGCGTTGTTGAATGTTGATACTTTTTTGATCAAAGTAGAGATACTTTGACTACACATAAAACTTATATGTAAACTAGAAAGGATAGGAGGGAGTATATTGTACGTTCAAAAACAAAACGAACATTGAATACTCTTTATATATGATTTGCGTATGCTATGATCACCAGTTCAAAATTTTGAATCCGCCTTAGGTATCACACATGCCCCCACTCGTTCTCTCTTGATTTCATCTCGGGGTCTGGAGATCGATTGAAAGAGGACCAGGGTGGATACAATACGTTTGTTTTGCTTATGAACGTATAATATACTCCCTCTGATCCCCACAGACCCCCCCCCCCCCCGGGTCATTTCTATCATAGAAAAAGACCAAACCTTTATCTCCTTGCACGACACGCAATCAATCTCTGAACATCAATCGATCTCGTTAACATGTGTCGAGGCATGAACCGAATGGGATGTGAAAACTAATACGTGAAGCGACACATAGTGGAGGCAAAGTGAAACTTTAAACGAACCGTTTGTTTGATTACATGTCGAACAAATTAGAAAACCTTCCAAATACAAGCATGGTCTAGGCCCACATGTGATTGATACTTGGCGGAATGTTCAAATGAGGCATCCAGGAGGATAGACTCGACCAGAGGGCGACATGATCGATGGAGAAGAGGGTTGTAGACGAATGAGAAATAAGCAAACGCCCCATGATAATACTTGAACGGCTCAAATAAACAATAAGTTATCTCGCTTGGCTTACATAGTGAAAGGCCTAATGCACAACGCGGAGCACTGATGCTCGAATATGGCCGGGAAAACATGGAAACAGACATGTGGGGCACACTTGTCGGAACGACGTAGCGAAGAATAGTCCAATGGAGGAGATGGCCCACGACCTCCTCGCCATCGTCAACCGTTCATGTGGGTCGTGGGGGCCAACAACATTGCGCAGCTCCAGCACCGCCTCTGGACACGGCGACCGCGGTGAGCGACACGCTCATCATCGCTAGACACGGTCGATTTCAGTGTGCTGAGGGTGGCGTTAGTGCGGTGGCACGACCAACAGTATGTTTGGTTTGTGCCCAAGGTTGCCCATCAAAGCATTGGGTAGCCAAAATTTTGGTTGAGGTTTTGGTTGCCCATGATTTGGCTGACATTGGCAAGAAAAATGAACTAGAGTTGGCTAGAGTTCATTGGCATGCCAAAAAAATGGCAACCATCCAAACAAAGACCAATCTTTGGGTCATGACCAAAATTTTGGTAAGGTGCAGTTTGGCCACAATCCAAACACACCCCAACACCCGGCTCGTCGAGGATCCACGGGGCACCGGGACGCGTCTGTGGAGTGGTGTAGCGCGGCCAACTACATCCTCAGGACCAGAGACCATGTTAGGTCGTCTTGCTTTTTCAATGACATGCAAGGATCGCATGTGATCAAAGGGCATCTCCAACGTTGCCACGACCGCAGCTGACTATCCTGGCACACAAAAAACCCTCGTCCCTCGCGCCATCGCGCGTTGCGTTCCTAGCTGGCGCCAGCTGCCTGCATTCATGTCGCCCGTCCGTATGCCGTCGTTAAGAGGCTTGGTGACCGAGGAACCAACCCCGGCGACTTAATGACACACCAGGACGCTTGGCCTCACTGGAATGCGCTACTTAAAGCGGCAACGCCCTGCTAACCTCCACACCATAGCACATCGTCCTCCTACCTGGCACCACATCGGCCATGACCACAAGCGCGAACGCTTTGCGGGAGAGCTTGTCTTCGGGGATGATGCTTGAGGTCGCCGCACTCGTTCAAGTCACCTCTCGCGATGCAATAGCGGCATAGCCGGACACGGACGTGACCGCACAAGCAGTGGCCACGTTGGCGGCCGATGACGGGAGCACCATCAGCCACGTGTTCTACTTGCCGCCGTCCAACGTCCGGCACCACCAAGGTCGGGGACTCCTCCGAGGATGAGTAGGGCATGGGAGGCGGCAGGGCATGCATGTTGTGCCAACTGGCCAGTCTGTATCCCGTGTTCTCATCTTCCTCGCCGAAGACCGCACCTTCACTTCACGGGTCTTGAGCCCCGCCCCGGTACATAGAGATCGCGGATGGAGGACGTCAGTCACCGCTGTAGAATAGGTTAAGGGTCGGGTTTCTTTTATTTTTCTGTCCTATAAAAGTTCGAAATGTAATGAAAATATGTCATGTTTGCATTAATCTCGGTCGGTGTATATGAACTTTCACAATAATATAGTATATTGTAGGAGTACTAGCAAGATGCCCGTGCATTGCACAGAAGATCAAGATCTTGTGGGAGAAAAGGATGAACGAGGGAAGGCCATATCTGCAAATGTGGAGAGGAGTGCGGGTAAATTGACATAGTTTCCTTCCTATCCGTTAGATATAGATCGGACGGCCTATATTGCAGGATGACAGGCACACCATCATCACCAACTCTGCTTTTTATTGAACCGAGACAAAGCTAACATGCGAAGTAAAATAAGCACATAGGGTCTATACATACACAATTTATCTTAGGCACTCCAATAGTACGTCCACTACACATTCACGCATTTCATATCTTTCTACATCTACGGGAACCTATGAAAGGGTTAACATAAATTGCCTCTCTCTCTCCTCCCCTATTTTCATGGTGGTGGGCCCCTCCCTCCCCCCAATCTACAATCAATAGCTCACATGTTTCACATTATTTTAATTACATAACTGGGAGTACGTAGGTGTAGCATTACTCGTCCTAAAAAACCCAACTAAGACTACCTCCCAGCATATCGCGTGGGAAAAGACCCGGCCGCGCCGTTTTAGTCGGGATTACTGGATTACTAGTAGTAGTATTGATGGATCACGCGAAGCAACAAGTTTTTTTTGAGGGGGCGAAGCACCTAGTTTAAAAGGAAAAAAGGCGGTACACTCACAGCACCCCTGTTGCGGTCGCATTGCACCCCACACACGTTCGGTCCTGCACACGGCTCACGCAAATGGAACGCGCTTCGGCTTGCCTCTTCACTGACACGTGGGACTGCACTTGGAGAAACCGACCATGCGCCAAACTCCCCCCACCCACTGCGCGAAAATCCTCTCCCCACCCAAAAATTCCCCCCAAATCCTAGATTCAACCATCCTTCGGCCAACTAGTCAATAATATTCCCAAAACACCCCTCCCCCGTCCCCCTCCACTCCATTCGCTCCGCCAAAGTCGCCCTCCCCTCCGCACCGATATGTCGGTGCCATGGTTCATCGAGGGGACGCATGGCGATCCTCTCGCTCCCACAGTACGCTCTCACAGATTGCCGTCCTCTAGCCGCGCCGCCACCGCTGGCGACGTTCTTGTGGAGGCGCACGGCGGTCAGCGCCGCCACCATAGGCGATGTTCGTGTGGAGACACACGGCGGTCAGCTTCTCCCACGGTATGCGCATTCTAGACTGAGGCCCCGTGCATGTCGGTGTATCACTGAATGTTAGCTCATAGACGCTGTTAATCTCACTGTTTGCTGAAGTAGTTTACAATCAATATGCTTTGCTTAAGAAGCTTCCTTGCCCTGTTCTGCACTCAATCTGCTTAGCTGAGATGGCATGCCAAGGCCGATTAGTTGCTAAAATATCCTGCCATATATTTATTGTGACGTAGATTGTCATGGTCTAGTAGCCAATCTGTTAGGTGAAATAGCTCTACACCGTTTTATACTCGATCTTTGTTGCTGCGATGGCCTTCGATAGTTCGATGGCTGTGTGCTCGGCCTCATTGACTGCTGAAACTGCCTGCCATAATTTAGCACTCAAATCTATTTGCTGAATTAGCTTTACATATATTTCGTTACTTAGATCTGCTCATCCAAATATCTTGCCATCACTTTAGACATCGACCTAGGTATTTTTTTCTGGACTTCATAAAAAAGCATATATGTTTTTCCTGTAATATCTAGTAGAAGAACTAATTTGTATGTCTAATAGATGGATAGGACTTGGAGAACTTCTGCTCAAAGATTCTCCGCTGCATATGCCGAGGGGGTTGAAAACTTCATGAACTTTATCAGAGCAGAGTACGGTGGTCCAAAATCATATGTGCTCTGCCCGTGTAGCAGTTGTATGAATTCAGTTACAAGACCCCAGCCAACTGTGCAAAATCATCTACACTTGTATGGGATGTCGGTCACATATACTTGGTGGGTTCATCATGGTGAAGCTGTGAACGCCAATGTTATTGACTACGTGGAAGCAGCAGATCACCATCTTGATCTGCCTGATGCTTAGGTGGAAGAGGAGGAGGAGGAGGAGGTGGTGGTGGCGGAGCCAGTAAGTTTGACCAACATTGAAACAATGCTACTAAATGCTCGTGCATTCCGTGAACTTTCACCTGCAGAAGAAAAACGGTGGGCCCGCATGTTGGAACAATGCAACGTGGCTGTCACCCCAGGAAATAAGCTGTCAGTATTCTCAGCTATGGTCACATTTCTTTAGGTGAACACATCTGAGCGGATGACCAACAAATCATTCGATGTGATGTTGGCTGCTTTCCGCAAAGCTTTCCCAAATGCGTCCGAGCTGCCACACACCTACAGTAAAATGAAGAATTTCCTTCCTGCAGTTGGAATTGGAGTTTTCATGCACCTGTTCTGTTCCGGAAGGGTTATGCCAACTTAAGTGAATGCCCGAAATGAAAATCATCAAGATGGAAAGATGGCGATGCTGTGAAGAGGATTCCTCATAATGTTCTGAGACATTTTCCAATTACACCAAGATTGCAGAGGTTCTTTCATGATGCTGAAACAAGAGAGGATGTACTATAGCATTCTAGGAACCAGGAGTACAAAGATCAGAATGTAATGAGCCATCCATCACATGGTAGTGAGTGGAAAAGCTTCAATCATAAACACAAAAAGTTTGCTGCTGACCCGAGAAACATTATACTTGGCTTAGCTTCAGATGGATTTAACCCATTTGGCCACTAGAGCGCCACATATAGGATGTGGCCAGTGCTTGTTATCCCCTACAACATGCCTCCAAATGTCTGCACCAAAGAATCAAACTACATAATGGCCTTGCTCATTCCAGGTCCAAAAAGTCCTGGAAAGGATTTTCATTTGTTCATGGAGCCTCTTGTGGAGGAACTTCAACAGCTATGGAGGGGTGTTCTCACTCGAGACCTATATAGCAGCCTACCAACTGATTTCTTTCTGCGTGCTGTTATAATTTGGTGCATCCATGATTATCCGGCTTTGGGCACTATGTCAGGGTGAACAACACATGGTTACAATGCATGTGTTCGCCGTGACAGGAATCCGCTGTCATATGCAATACTTAGCAAGATCTGTTACATTAGACACCATCGTTTCCTTGCCAAGGACAAGCCGCATCCTAGAAAATACTGAAGACATGTGTTCAATGCAAAGCATGAAAACTGTGATGCGCCAAAGAGGCTCACCGCCTATGAGTTGCAAGTGGAGTTAGAGAAGGTGTAACACCCCGGATGTAATTTACCTAGTATGTACTCCAACTCTTGCCATTTCCGACACTAAGTTATTTTATTTTCCTCGGGTTCGGGTTTTGTCTTTGTGTGTTGTTGCCTTTGTCATGCATCTCATATCATGTCATCATGTGCATTGCATTTGCAAACGTGTTCGTCTCATGCATCCGAGCATTTTCCCCGTTGTCCGTTTTGCATTCCGGCGCTCCTATTTCCTCCGGTGCCCCTTTCTACCTCCTTTCGTGTGTGGGGGTTAAAAATTTCCGGATTGGACCGAGACTTGCCAAGCAGCCTTGGTTTACTACCAGTAGACCGCCTGTCAAGTTTCGTACCATTTGGACTTCGTTTGATACTCCAACGGTTAACCGAGGGACCGAGAAGGCCTCGTGTGTGTTGCAGCCCAACACCCTTCCATTTTGGCCCAAAACCCACCAAAGACCCTTCCATCACCTAGAGCGTTCGATCACAATCGCGTGGCCGAAAACCGCTCCTCATTTGGAGCTTCCTAGCTCCCTCTATGCCTATATATAGATCCCCCCTCGAAATTCCCGGATCCCCTCCTACCCTAACCCTAGTCTCTCTCATCCCCACCGCCACCGGACAAAATCCCACCATCGGACATTGTCCAGTGCCCTCACCACTGCCACATGGCGCCTTCCGATTCGCCGAGACGCCCGTGCCCACTTCCCCGCGTCGCCGCCCGCGTCGGCCCGCCGGGGCCCAGGCGGGGCCCTCCCGGCTCGGGTCGCCACCCGCCGCCGCCTCGCGTCC
>NC_041386.1:129265354-129297576 GCF_002162155.2 Triticum dicoccoides | reverse complement strand
CGCGCCGCCCCAACGCCACTCCGCCGCCCGCGGACGTCGCGCTTCGTCGCCGCCGCACGCTCCGGCGTCAAGTCCGGCTACCCGGCGACCCCACGTCCCTCTCTGGCGAGGACCCGTCCCATCTCCACTGACCTCAACCCCGACCATCCTCGTCTTCCACGCCGCGATCCGGATCTGGATCCGCCGCCGGTACAGTAAACCCTAACTAGGGTTGACTTTCCCCTCTCTCAGTTATTTTGTGCAAACTTTGACATGTCATATCTCCGCATCCGTAGCTCCGATTTGCGCGTGTAGCATATCAAAATGTTCGTTGAAGAGACTACACCATTTCATCTCATTGCATTATTTTCATTTGAGCTAATCTTGATGCCCTAAATGCTATTGGAAGAGGGCTATATGATAAAATTGTCAGATCTGTTTCATCAAATAGATATTTGTCATTTTTGCCATGATTAATGTGTGCATGCTATGCTCCTGAGCTCTACATGAGTTTTGTTACATGCCATGTCATCTTTACAGAGGTTCTTACCATGTATTTTTGTGATATGTGTGGTGACTAGCACAAGCTTGCCAAGTAGCATACTCGGTTATGCTGATTTCAGGGACTTCGAATTTCACTAAGTCCTTGTCCTGATTTTGTCGGTATGCCATATGTTCATGTTGTTTCCTAGTGATCCGTGCCTCTTTTGAGGATGATCAGTAAGGGTGATTTGGTAACATTGTGGTGATATATCCAGCCATGTCTTTGTTTGCATTTATGGAGCACCCTAGCTTGAGTCAATCGAGCTCTACTTTTGCTATTTCGTGAATCCTGGCAGATTGTTGACTTGTTAGCGATTTTGCCGAGGATGTTGCAATTGATCCGTGCATGCTATATTGTTGTTCTTGCCATGTATAGCTTCTATGATATGTATTCTTGATGTGTGTATGCTTAGTTTGTCATGCCATTCTCTATAGTGAGTGCATCGAGCTCGTAAACATGCCTACTCGTTAACAGATTTGCATGCTTCAGTTTTTCACTAAGTCTGTAATCTGATTATGTTTTTGCCATGTTCACATGCTTGCAATTGTATTTTCTGATCCCTTTTGGCTCAATGTCACTAAGGGACTTTTGTTAAGTGCTTTGAGTAGCTTCATGTAATGCCCTTCTTTGTCATGTTAATTTCCTGTAGCATGTAGTTTTTATGCTCTAAAGTGTGCTACCTGATGTTAAATTCCAGACTTGTGTTAATTTCACTAAGTCTTAAACCTGTTATCATTTGCATTTTTGCCATGCTTGTTTGAACCTGTTAATGGATGAATTGGCCGTAGCTCAATGTTCATATGTTGTCAAGCATCATGAGTGGATCCCTTACAAGTATTTTGTTTTCATATTTGACTGCTGTAGCATAATTATCTTGATGCTTTTAGATGGCTACTTGCTGATTATCACAGACCGGTGCCATATTTGTTTTGCTTGCCATTTCCATACCGTGCATCCGATTCCATCTATCTTTATATCGATTTCAACCAAAATCACCTCACCTTTCCAGTGGCACTCTTGGATTTCCAAGTTGAGACCAGGTTCAATAATTCCTTGTAAAATCTTGCATATGCATCACATATCGCATCCCGCATAGCATACCATGTTTGCATCATGTTGTTCGAGCATTGCACGTGGTTGATTGTGTTCCTTTTGCTTGTTTGTATTATTTGGGTAGAGCCGGGAGACGAGTTCACTAACGAGGAGCCCGTTGAGTTTGCTTACGAGGATCAAGTCAACTCTAACAACTTTGTAGGCAAGATGATCATACCCTCGAAATCACTTCTATCTTTGCTTGCTAGATGCTCGCTCTTTTGCTATGCCTATTCTATGATGCCTACCACTTGCTTATCATGCCTACCAAATTGCCATGTCAAACCTCCAAACCTCCATGTCCTAGCAAACCATTGATTGGCTATGTTACCGATTTGCTCAGCCCCTCTTATAGTGTTGCTAGTTGCAGGTGAAGATTGGAGATTGTTCCTTGTTGGAACATTGTTTATTGTTGGGATATCATTATATTATCATGTTATCTTAATGCACCTATATACTTGGTAAAGGGTGGAAGGCTCGGCCTTTTGCCTAGTGTTTTGTTCCACTCTTGCCGCCCTAGTTTCCGTCATATCGGTGTTATGTTCCCGAATTTTGCGTTCCTTACACAGTTGGGTTATAATGGGAACCCCTTGACAGTTCGCCTTGAATAAAACTCCTCCAGCAATGCCCAACCTTGGTTTTACCATTTGCCACCTAGCCTCTTTTTCCCTTGGGTTTCCGGAGCCCGAGGGTCATCTTATTTAAACCCCCCCGGGCCAGTGCTCCTCTGAGTGTTGGTCCAAACTAGAGCCTGTGCAGCGCCCCCTCGGGGAAACTCGAGGTTTGGTTTTAGTTGTATGGAGCGCTCATCTGAGTGTGCCCTGAGAACGAGATATGTGCAGCTCCTATCGGGATTTGTCGGCACATTCGGGCGGTGTTGCTAGACTTGTTTTATTATTGTTGAGGATGTCTTGTAAAACCGGGATGCCGAGTCTGGTCGGAATGTCTCGGGATAAGGAATATCCTTCGTTGACCGTGAGAGCTTGTGATGGGCTAAGTTGGGACTCCCCTGCAGGGATTTGAACTTTCGAAAGCCGTGCCCACGGTTATGGGAAGATGGGAATTTGTTAATGTCTGGTTGTAGATAACTTGAAACCTAACTTAATTAAAATGAATCAACCGCGTGTGTAACCGTGATGGTCTCTTCTCGGCGGAGTTCGGGAAGTGAACACGGTGTTGGAGTAATGCTTGACGTAGGTTGTTCTAGGATCACTTCTTGATCATAGTTCTTCGTTCGTGCTTTGCCTTCTCTTCTCGCTCTCTTTTGCGAATAGGTTAGCCACCATATATGCTAGTCACTTGCTGCAGCTCCACATATTACCTTGCCTTACCTATAAGCTTAAATAGTCTTGATCGCGAGGGTGCGAGATTGCTGAGTCCCCGTGACTCACAGTTTACTTCCAAAACCAGATGCAGGGACCGATGATACCGTTCCAGATGATGCGCTTGAGCTCAAGTGGGAGTTCGACGAAGACTCTCGCCGTTACTATGTGTCTTTCCCAGATGATCAGTAGTGGTGCCCAGTTGGGGCGATCGGGGACCGTGTCGCATGTTGGGGTTGATCTTTTATTTTGGTACCATAGTCGGACCATGAGTGTATTGGATGATTGTAATGTTATTCATGTATTTGTTTGACGTGGCGAGTGTAAGCCAACTATGTATCCTTTCCCCTTTTTATATATATTTACATGGGTTGTTGTCAAGATTACCTTACTTGCGACATTGCTTTCAATGCGGTTATGCCTCTAAGTCGTGCTTCGACACGTAGGAGATATAGCCGCATCGAGGGCGTGATAGAAGGTCAGGCATATTAAACCATCTTAGTATGAGTAGTGGGAAAAGGAAGCATGGAATGGCAGAAGAGAGATTATTGTTTACCCGCAGGTCCACTTTGTGGGACTTGGAGTATTGGAAAGATTTGGATCCGGGGAATAATCTTGATGTGATGCACATCGAGAAAAATATATGTGACAACATTATCTGCACACTTCTTAATATTGAAGAAAAGACGAAAGATACCTTAAAATCTAGGATTGATTTGACACACCTAGGTATCAGACAAGATTTGTAGGTGCAAGATGAAGGTAAACCACGGGATATGGCACCAGCTGTGTATGTCTTGGACAAGGGAAAAAGAAAAGAATTCTGGAAGGTCCTGTCACGTGTGAGATTCCCACATGGATTTGCTTCCAACCCTGAAAGAAGAGTCAGTGCAGATGAAAACAAGGTACAAGGGTTGAAAACTCATGACTGCCACATCCTATTTCAAAGGGTTTTACCTGTTATCCATAGAGGGTTGGGACGCCCTGACTTATACAGAGCAATTGCAGAGTTAGGACAATTCTTCAGCGAAATCTGCAATAGAAATAACAGGATAGATGCTTTGGATCGACTTAGAGACAAGAAACCAACTATCCTATGCGACCGAGAGAAGATATATCCTCCATCCTTCTTCGATGTGATGGTGCATTTGGCTGTTCATCTACCTGATGAGGCACTACTTAGAGGTCCAGTACAGTATGGCTGGATGTACCCTACTGAAAGGCGGCTAGGCACTTTCACTGGCTATGTTCGGAACAGAGCTAGACTCATGGGTTCCATTGCAAAGGCCTACATTGCAACAGAAGCGTTGACATTCTGCTCAAAATACATTAACAGCTGATCAACTTAGCAAAGAGGTGGGTGAAGACAATCCCGGGCTCAATGTTTCCGATTATTCTGTTCGAGTTACAAGGAAGAGTCGACAAGAGGAGAAACCTAAAGATTTTTAAAAAATGGTTTGGTATGTGTTGAGTAACTGTCCTGAGATACTACCTTATATCAAGTAAGTGCTAAGTACTGCAGCTTATACATCGTAATCTACTAAACTTGCAGCACATTCTTATATATTTAGAAGTTTGATGCGATCACTATGTTGTGCAGCATCTACAAAAAGGAGTTACTGCCGCAAAATCCAAGACATTGACAAACTAGTTATGGAAGGACTTGCGAAATGGTTCAAGAGCCATGTAAGCTTTTGAATTGCACTGTCAGTTTTTTAATATATTGAGTACATAAGATGATCATATTGTCTATTTTCTAACCATAGGTTAAGAAGATGCGGGATGATGGGCAGGCAGTTGATGATGCCCTTTACTCACTAGCAATTGGTCCTGATACTCAGGTAAGACATTATGAATCTTGTGTTGTTGGAGATGTGCACTACAACACCCTTGCACGAGACGAAGGTAGGAAGACGCAAAACAATACATCATGAGCACGGATACGTATGACAAAGAGACAACTGAAATGTATGCTAACATAATAGACATTGTTAAGTTGCATTATATCTCCAGTTTTGAGGATCATCGGTGTGTGGTTCTGTTGTGTTGTCGTTGGTATAACCTGTTTTCCAGGATCGCAAAACCCAGAGCTGATGGTTATGTCAAATCCATCAATGTAAATGTACATAGATATTTTTCTCGGAAGACACATTTGCACGTAGTGATGACTGGAGAGTATTGCAAAGGTTTGATCAGAGGAGTTCATTTAATGAAGTTGCACAACAAGATGATGCTTACACTCCTCCTGATGTACAAGATAACATAGATGTTCCTAATATCTTTGAGAACCATCACGTCAATGACGCCAGCAAAAAGATTGCTTATCGTGCTGTGGACATACAAGAGTTGATCAAGAAGAAGCCAACATTCGAGGACATTGAGGACGAAGAAGAAGATGACACCATGGGGAATTACGATTCAGACTGATACACATGTCGAAGATGTTGATGCTGCTGCTGCGGATGATGATTACATTGCTTTTGTCGTATCTACCTGTCAGAAGACATTTTTTTATCTACTATGTGAAATTGTGTTTGCTATGACAACTGAAACCTGATGAACATGTTGTTTAGTATTTTCCTGTGGGAACATCACTTGTTATGTATGCTGATTTGTGTTTGGTGATTGTATGAGGACTAAAACATGATGACATTGTTGTTTAGTTGTACTCATATTTGGCTGTGAAACTTGAATTTGATGACATAGTTTGCTGTTGGACTGCGATTTGCTCGATGTCTTCGAATGAGAATAAAGCTGACCCGACAGGGCCTCTGTTAATTTATTTATTTATCACCAAAAGGGCCTCTGCTATTTATTTATTTATGAGCAAAAGGGGATACCCCTGATTTCCGTTCATAGAAATCATTAGATGTTCACAACACTACGCCCAGCCTGCTACACGGGTTTCATTCATTACTAGTTTCAGCAAAGTGCTCATGTCATAGCCACTAAATACATCATGAGTGCTACATACACTGCAAATAAAGAGACAATCATCCTATAGAGCACATCGATTTTTCCCATTATCTTCACAAGCTCTTTCATCTCCTCATTGCTGTCAAGGCCGTTCAGCAGTTGTTGCTTGGCCATGATCAGAGGAACTGCATCTTTAACCTTCTGCTCTGCATCTTCCTCTTCTGTCGTTCCTTCAGCTACTTGTCCAACACCCCAACCTGTTGGTATTGGGATTCCTCAGCTAACCAAATAATTAGTGTAGTTTCACTCCCCCACATCAGCAACTTCCCAGAAATACAAATCACACGAATCTTCCTTTTTCTGCATGAATCAAATTGGAAGATCATCAACCAAACTATTAAAAAAATCAGCAACTGAAAGCAGTAGAAAAACACTTAAACATATTATTACCCCATGATTCGGGCATTTGTAGAAGACTCAGCCAGGGTTGCGGATTTTGGTTGAGATGCGACGGATGACTCTGCGTGATTTGTAGCAGTGGCACCACACCAATGGCACCGGGTTGCGATGAGCAACCGGCTGCGGTGCGTGTGCCGGCGGGGGTGTGATGAGACCCATAGGCGATGGTACGGGTGGAGACTTGGCGCATATCTAGTTGTTGCATGCTGAAGAGCAGGTGGATGAGCAGCCAGCAGACATGGTTGCTGCGGCCAGAGCTTCTGATGCTAGGTAGAGTAAGTAGAGAAGAGGAGAAGCGAACGTTGGATATGTCAGTTTCATTACTTGCAGAGTAGCATAGCACCATATATAGTCATAGTCTAGGTTTGGATTCGAACCAGCTACAGGAGCACGTCTCTCTTTTTTCTAAAACTCAGCAACGTCTCTTTACTGGTACACTAGCTTATTCTGTATGCCTTCTCAATTCTTTGATTCCTCCAGCTGACATCTGGGACCCACCGGAAGGGCCTCTGTATTTTGCGAAAAAAATGTGTCCCCGCTGACAGGTCGGACCCATCAGCTATCTTCGCATGCAAGGAAGTGCCTCCTTATTACGCACAAAAAAAGAATAGCCCCCCTGCCAGCTGGAACCCAGCATAGTGGGAGGCCGACCTATGGGCCTACCAAGTTGATGGTGATGGAGGGCTTTGTCAACTTAGTCAATATGAATGACTCTAGCTCCAGTTACCATACGATGTTCATCCAATGGCCGTAGTGCTTCTTCAACCTCTGGTCTTCTTGCTCCAGCCACCCAAACCAGCACCGGTCGTGCCTCGTGCTCCTGCCTCCCGTGGCCGGCTGCGATGCCGCGGAGGCCTCACCGCCCCCTACTACTCCTACCGCTGGCCAGGCCATCCCTCTACTCACCCACACCCCCTGTTATTCTGCGGTGACAACGGCCTCACACCGCAACCGAACCAGTGAACCCTCCTACTCCTCTTTGCATGGGCATCCACTGCCACGTCTTCCCCAGCTCCGTGGCGTCCCATTCCTAGGCCTCGCCATCATCCACCGCCTTGGTGCTCTCGGAGCGGCGTGGTAAATGTGGTCGACAACCGACTTCCATCGGAAGAGTACTATACGTGGAGAGGCTGACAGGTGGGTCCATGGTCGTAGCTGGGTCCATGGCCACAGCCTAGTTTTTTTGTGATTTGCCAAGTAAGTCGCTTTTTTAGGCCTGTTGGGATGCAAATCTTTCAATACGAGGAGAGCTTCATTTGGCTGGCCGAGCAAATAGCCTATCAGTAATGAGAAATGGGTTGTACATTTTTTAAACACATCAAACCGGCAAATAGTTTCAAAATTCTTTTTTTCATTTCGAGATTTTAAATTGCATTAATTTTTATGCGTTGACAATTTGTTGGATTTTATATTGATATACATTTATTTGTAAAATCAGTTTGAATGTGACTCGAATTTCGGGATTAAAAACAGTTCGGACCGCACCAAGATATGCAAAATTTCGTATAATTTTTTAACCATGGCCACAATATGGGATGTAATGCTAACAAAAAGAATATGGGCTCCAAAAAAACCTTAAGAATTAGCAAATGGGTTGTAAATTATTAGAAATAATGGCAGATGGGTTGTATGTTGTTTTCCACATAGTTGAGGCTTTCCTAAAAAAAGGTTGACGCACAATCAGTGACTGTTGGATGTCCATCCAACGGCCGTCGTGCTTCTTCAATCTCTGCCCTTCCTGCTCCAGCCGCTCAAACAAGCGCCGGCGGGACTACCTGCTCCCTCCTCCCCGTGGCCGGCTGTGCTGCCGCACAGGCCTCACCACCCCATCGTACTCCCATCGCTGGCCTAGCCATCCCTCTACTCACCCACACCTAATGTTATTCTCCGGCGACGGCAGACGAACCAGTAAACCCTCATACAGTTGTACTCCCCTCCGCGTGGGAAACAACTTCCGAGTCTTCCCTGGCTCTGTGTCATTCCCTTCCTAGGCCTCACCGTCGTCGACCGCCCTGGTGCTCTCGGCGCGGCCTGGTTAATGTGGTCAACGACCGACATGCATCTGAAGTGGATTGTACATGGAGAGGCTGACAGCTGGGTCCATGGCCGCACGCAAGGAAATGCCTCCTTATTACGCACAAAATAATGATTCCTCCACCTAACATCTGGGACCCACCGAAAGGGCCTCTGTATTTCGCGAAAAAATGTTACCGTGGCTGACAGCTCGGACCCACCAGCTATATCTTTGCACGCAAGGAAGCGCCTCCTTATTACGCACAAAAAAATGAATACTCCCCCTGCTAGCCGGGACCTAGTATTGTGGGAGGCTGACTTGTGGGCCTACTAAGTTGACAGGGATGGAGGGCTTTGTCAACTTAGTCAATATGCACGATTCTAGCTCCAGCGACCGTACAATGTCCATCCAACGGCCATAGTGCTTCTTCAACCTCTGGTCTTCTTGCTCCAGCCGCCCAAACCAGCGCCGGTCGTGCCTCGTGCTCCTGCCTCACGTGGCCAGCTGCGCTGACGTGGAGGCCTTACCGCCCCCTACTACTCCCACCGCTGGCCAGGCCATCCCTCTACTCACCCACACCCCCTGTTATTCTATGGCGACGGCAGCCTCACACCACAGCGAACCAGTGAACCCTCATACTCCTCTATGCATGGGCAGCCACTGCCGTGTCTTCCCCGGCTCCGCGTCTTTCCCTTCCTAGGCCTCGCCGTCGTCCACCGCTCTGGCGCTCTCAGTGCGGCGTGGTCAACGTGGTCAAGGAACAGCTTCCATCGGACGTGGACTGTATGTGGAGAGGCTGATAGCTAGGTCCACGGCCGCAGCAAGGAAGTGCCTCCTTATTACGCGGAAAACAATTAATCCTCCACCTGACAGCAGGGACCCACCGGACGGGCCACCGTATTTCGCAAAAAAAAACGTTTCCCCCTGACTGCTGGGACGTAGAAGCGACATCTTCCCATGCAAGGAATTGCATCTGGGCAAAAAAAGATTCGCCCCTGACTTCTAGGACCCACCAGCGACATCTTCGCACGCAAGGAAGTGCCTGACAGTCGGGACCCACCCGGTCGAAGCATATGTAGCATTGTCATTCTGGTCATGAACGTGTACGTACATACTGGTCCATGTAGAGGCGCGCACGTGTCGTAGAAGAGGTGCGCACATAGCATGTACATGTACGTACAACGGTCAGTGTGTAACAAAGAAAATATGGCCACGCATGTACATACGGGCAGGGTCTCGAACACCTACTCGCGCATACGTACGGCTAGGGCTCGTGTACATGGCTGGGTTGAAACGGAGAAACAACATCGTCGTCGTGTTCATGGGGTGCCAACCGGCTGGGTTGGAACGGAATGCATCATCGTGTTCATTGGGAGGGCTTGGACGGAACAGCCGATGGAAACGAGGCCTGGCGTACCGCAGAACGGAGGATGCGGCCTTGTGTTCAACTGGCAACGGTCGAAACGGGATCCTGTTCATCGGGACGGGTCTGGCGTACCAAAAAACAGAGAAACCGACCTCCTACGGTCGAAACAGGGGTCATGTTCATCGAGAGGTGTGTGGCGTACCGCAAAACGGAGGAAACGGACTTGTGTTGGAGCGCTACAGTCGAAACGGGGGTCCTGTTCAACAGGAGGGGTGTGGCATACCGCAAAACGGGACTCCACGAGATACTATTCATCTCCACCATTGACCCCCTCCAGCCTCCACAGGCTACTGTTCATCCACCATCGACCTCCTCCAGCCTCCACCTGCGAGTTTTCATCCACGGGCTCATGTTCATCCAGCCTCCACCGCGAGCTACTCCACCGGCTACTGTTCAACCATCCCTCTCCACGGGCTCCTTGAAAGTGCTAGTTATCGACTAGAGGGGGGTGCATAGGCGATTTTTATGAAAGTCTTCAAAACATGGAAGTTTTGAAGACAAACGAGAGAAACGAACCTATTAACATGCAGCGGAAGGTAGACTACACTAGGCAAGCCACAGTCAAGTATACAATGAAGTGAAAGCACGAAGACTAATAGCAGCTAGGCGGTATGGATTGGGATGGAAGATAGTATGAAGCCAATCAGAACAAACAGTCACATAGTGAAGACAAACAGATAATGCAAGCAGGCATTGACTTCACAAGGATCAACTATAGATAAAGAGAAGAAAGGATAGAACCAGTTGCTTGGTGAAGTCAAGGGATTTATTGGACCAGTTCCAGTTGCTGTGACAACTGTACGTCTGGTTAGGGAGGCTGAGATTTAATTCAGAAGACTGTGTCTTCACCTTACTCCCCTTGAGCTAAGGACAAACAGTCCTTGCCCAATCACTCAGGTAAGTCTTCAAGGTAGACTTCCAAACCTTCATAGACTTCGTTCACCGGTGATCCAGAATGACTCTTGGATGCTCAGAACGTGATGCCTAACCGGCTGGAGGATTCACAGTCCTCAAGTGTAAGAAGTCTTCAGATCACACAGACAGGAAGATTTCAGTGATGCCTAACACTCTTTGGCTCTGGGTGTTTAGGGATTTGTCCTTGCAAGGATTTCTCTCTCAAAGACTTCGAGGTGGGTTGCTCTCAAACGACAAAAGCCGTGCACTAACTCTGAGCAGCCACCAATTTATGGTGTAGGGGGTGGGCTATTTATAGCCACTAGGCAACCTGACCTGATTTGTCCGAAATGACCCATGGTCACTAAGGAACTGACATGTGTTCCAACATTCAGATTTCAAACACACGCGGCAGCTTAACTTGGGCTACAAGTAAAGCTGACTTATCCAACTCTGGATAAGATTTGCTCTCATTGTCTTCGCTCGAAGACTTAGGATTTGGTTGAGCATCACTTTAGTCATTCTGACTATGTTCACTTGGACCCCACTTGACAGTACGGTGGTTCCTATGACTCAACAAAAAAGAAAATGAAACTACAAAACAACTATGTCTTTGCGCTCCAAAGTCTTCATGCGATGTCTTCTCATGTCATAGTCTTCAATGTGAATATCTTGACATACCACCATTATCTACAATGTCTTCACACATTTTTAGGAGTCATCTCCAGTAGATAAATCGAATCAATGAGGGACTACTACCTGTGTTATCCCTCAATTCTCACAAACACATTAGTCCCTCAACCAGGTTTGTCGTCAATACTCCAAAACCAACTAGGGGTGGCACTACATGCACTTACACTCCTGTTCAACCACCCCTCCACGGGCTACTGTTCATCCAGCCCTCCACCATCTACTGTTCATCCAGCCCTCCACAGGGTGGTCCTTGATATGTCTCCATCATATCTACTTTTCCAAACACTTTTGCCCTTGTTTTGGACTCTAACTTGCATGATTTGAATGGAGCTAACCTCGACTGACGCTGTTTTCAGCAGAATTGCCATGGTGTTATTTATGTGTAGAAACAAAAGTTATCGGAATGACCTGAAACTCCACGGAGATTATTTTTGGAAATAATAAAAAATATTGGCAAAGAATCAAGGACAGGGGGCCCACAGCCTAGCCACGAGGGTGGGGGTGTGCCTGCCCCCTTGGGTGCAGCCCCTGCATCGTGGGCCCCCTGGAGCTCCACCGACCTCAACTCCAACTCCATATATTCGTGTTCGGGGAGAGAAAAATAAATAAGAAGGATTCATCGTGTTTTACGATACGGAGCCGCCGCCAAGCCCTAAACTCTCTCGGGAGGGCTCATCTGGAGTGTGTTCGGGGCTCGAGAGAGGGGAATCTGTCGCCATCGTCATCATCAACCTTCCTCCATCACCAATTTCATGATGCTCACCGCCGTGCGTGAGTAATTCCATCGTAGGCTTGCTGGACGGTGATGGGTTGGATGAGATTTATCATGTAATCTAGTTAGTTTTGTTAGGGTTTGATCCCTAGTATCCACTATGTTCTGAGATTGATGTTGCTATGACTTTGCTATGCTTAATGCTTGTCACTAGGGCCCGAGCGCCATGATTTCAGATCTGAACCTATTATGTTTTCATGAATATATGTGAGTTCTTGATCCTATCTTGCAAGTCTATAGTCACCTACTACGTGTTATGATCCGGCAACCCCGAAGTGACTATAATCGGGACCACTCCCGGTGATGACCGTAGTTTGAGGAGTTCATATATTCACTATCTCTTAATTCTTTGGTCCGGTACTCGATTAAAAGGAGGCCTTAATATCCCTTAGTTTCCGCTTGAACCCCGCTGCCACGGGAGGGTAGGACAAAAGATGTCATGCAAGTTCTTTTCCATAAGCATGTATGACTATATTCAGAATACATGCCTACATTACATTGATGAATTGGAGCTAGTTCTGTGTCACCCTAGGTTATGACTGTTACATGATGAACCACATCCGACATAATTCTCTATCACCGATCCATTGCTTACAAGCTTTCCATGTATTGTTCTTCTCTTATTTACTTTTCCGTTGCTATTGTTATCATCACTACAAAACACCAAAAATATTACTTTTGCTATCGTTACCTTCAGCTACTGTTACCACTACTATCATATTACTTTGCTACTAAACACTTTGCTGCAGATACTAAGTTTCCAGGTGTGGTTGGATTGACAACTCAGCTGCTAATACTTGAGAATATTCTTTGGCTCCCCTTGTGTCGAATCAATAAATTTGGGTTGAATACTCTACCCTCGAAAACTGTTGCGATCCCCTATACTTGTGGGTTATCAAGACTATTTTCAGGCATCGTTGCCGGGGAGCATAGCTCTATTCTTTCAGTCACTTGGGATTTATATTTGCTTATCATTATGAAGAACTTGAGAGATCCAAAAACCAAGATTTATCCCTCAACTACGAGGGGAGGTAAGGAACTGCCATCTAGCTCTGTACTTGATTCACCTTCTATTTTGAGTAAGCTTGCGACACCTAAACCTGCTTCTGCTATTAATTCTGATATGTCGCATATTATTGATGATGCCACTTCTGCTATGCATGATACTTATGATGAAACTACTTCTATGCTTGATACTACTGTGCCACTTGGTGAATTTCTTGATGAACAACTTGCTAGGGCTAGAGAGAATGAAATTATTGAAACTGATAATATTGATGAAAGTGATGATGAAGGCTCTCCTAATAAATATGAATTGCCTATTGTTCCCGAGGGCTATGTTATGGATGAAGAAACTAAAAGATATTTTCTTGCTTGCAATGATAGAAGTGATCTTAAGAAATTATTAGCTAAGCTTAAACAAAAAAATTCTGAATGCTAGAATGAAATATGATCCTGCTTATGCTACTTCACCTATCTTTGTTACTGATAAGGATTATGAATTATCTATTGATCCTGATATAATTACTTGGGTTGAATTTGATCCTTTTTATGGATATGAATCTGAAACTGTTGTGGCACATCTTACTAAATTAAATGATACAGCCACCCTGTTCACTAATGATGAGAGAACTTGCTACTTTTATATCCCTAAAATATTTCCGTTCTCATTAAAGGGTGATGCTAAGATATGGTTTAATTCTCTTGATCCTGGTTGTGTGCGTAGTCCCCAGGATATGATTTATTACTTCTTTGCCAAATATTTCCCTGCTCATAAGAAACAAGCTGCCTTAAGGTATATATATATAATTTTGTGCAAATTAAAGAAGAGAGTCTCCCACAAGCTTGGGGGAGGCTTCTCCAATTACTTAATGCTTTGCCTGATCATCCTCTTAAGAAAAATGAAATACTTGATATCTTTTATAGTGGACTAACCGATGCTTCCAGAGATTACCTGTATAATTGTGCTGGTTATACAGGATGAAGCTGAAATTCTATTTCTCAGTCCTGAAGATATGCAAGAGGCGAAGAAATCCAAGAAAGAAAAGGGTATTAAAGTTGAAGATGTTAAGAATTTACCTCCTATTGAAGAAATACATGGTCTTAATTTACCGCCTATTGAAGAATTATATGGTTTTAGTCCATCACCTATTGAAGAAACACATGGTCTTGATAACCCGACATAGGTAGTAAAGGTAAATTCTCTCTATAGATATGATAAAGCTGAAATCCCTCCTACTAAGTTTGCTAGCGAATGTTTGGATGAGTTTGATAACTTTATGGTTAAGCAAGAAGACTTCAATGCTTATTTTGGTAGACACTTGAAACAAAATGCCTATATGATTGAACACTTGGGTGATTATATGTCTCGAGTTAAAGGTGAACTTAAACTCATTAGTAAACATGCTTCTATGGTTACCACTCAAGTAGAACAAGTACTTAAAGCTTAGAATGATTTTCTCAATGAATTAAATAGTAAGAAAAATAATAATGTTGCTAGAGTTATGACTAGAGGTGGTAAAATGACCCAGGAACCTTTGTATCCTGAGGACCATCCTAAGAGAATTGAGCAAGATTCTCAGAGAAATAATATAGATGCACCTAGTCCTTCTAAGAGGAAGAAAAATAAAAATGATAGGACTTTGCATGCTTCTAGTGAACATGTTATTGACACACCCGAGAATCCCAATGATACCTCTATTTCTGATGCTGAAACACAATCTGATAATGAACATGAAACTAGTGATAATGTTAATGATAATGTTCATGTTGATGCTCAACCTAGCAATGATAATGATAAACAAGCTGAACCTACTGTTGATCTTGATAACCCACAATCAAAGAATCAACGTTATGATAAAAGAGACTTTGTTGCTAGGGAACACGATAAGGAAAGAGAGCCTTGGGTTCAGAAACCCTTGCCTTTTCCTCCTAACCCATCCAAGAAAAACGATGATGAGGATTTTGAGCGCTTTGCTGAAATGATTAGACCTATCATTTTGTGCATGCATTTGACTGATATGCTTAAAATGAATCCTTATGCTAAGTACATGAAATATATTGTTACTAATAAAAGAAAGATACCCGAAGCTGAAATTTCCACCATGCTTGCTAATTATACTTTTAAGGGTGGAATACCTAAAGAGCTAGGAGATCCAGGAGTACCAACTATACCATGCTCCATTAAAACAAACTATGTTAGAACTGCTTTTTGTGATCTTGGAGGTGGTGTTAGTGTTATGCCTCTCTCTTTATATTGTAGACTTGATTTGAATAAGTTGACACCTACCGAAATATCTTTGCAAATGGCTGATAAATCAACTGCTATACCTGTCGGTATTTGTGAGGGTGTGCCTGTTGTAGTTGCAAACGTTACTATTTAAACAGACTTTGTTATTCTTGATATTCCCGAGGACGATAGTATGTCTATTATTCTTGGAAGACCCTTTTTGAATACTTCAGGGGCTGTTATTGATTGCAACAAGGCAATGTCACTTTTCATGTTAATGGTAATGAGCATATGGTACACTTTCCGAGGAAACAACCTCAAGTCCACAGTATCATTTCTATTGGAAAAATTCCATCGATTATTTTTGGAGGTTTTGAATTTCCTCTTCCTACTGTCAAGAAGAAATATGATATTGTTATTGTTGGGCATGTCCATATCCCCGTTGAGGTATCCTAGTGTTATTTGAAATTTCTACGGTTTCATGTTACTCGAAATGAGTTTGTTAACAAGACTTGATCAACCTTGTTAGTGGATTCCTTTTGATGAGCATGAGATGGATGAAGTTATAAAGCACACCTTCTGTACCCTCTTTTTACTTTCTATTATTTATATTAAATAAAGCAAAAATAGTAATTTTTGTCTGTTTTCTGAATTATCCGTGCAATATAAAAATACCCCAAAAATAAAAGTTCTCCAAATGCCCTGAAATTTAAAAATGATTTTTCTGGAATATTTGAGAATATCTGGCACTGAAAACATAGCAGGGGGAGCGAGCACATGCCCACAAGGGTCCACAACGCGCCCACCCCCACTGGACGTGCCCCCTGCCTCATGGGCCACAGTGGCTCCCCTCCACTTATTCCTGCACCCACACACTTCTTCTTCCTCGCAAAAAAATCACCAGCCAGCTCAAGCACGAGTTCTAGCTCATTTTGCTGCGATTTTCGATCTCTTTGCTCAAGGCACCTCTCACAAAACTGCTTTGGGGGATTGTTCCTTGGTATGTGACTCCTCCATTGGTCCAATTAGTTTTTGTTCTAGTGCTTTATTCATTGCAAATTTGTGCTGCCTAGGTGACCATGTTCTTAAGCTTGCATGTCAATTTTATATGGTTCCAAGTAGTTCTAATGCATGATATTGGCTCTAGGCACTTGTAGGAGTAGTTGCTATCAATTTTGCTGAGTTTTGTTTACTTTTATTTGAAGTTACTAAAAATTTCAGAATTTTTCAGAAAATAATGAAGAGATTTTTGAGGGGCTCATTGAGCTGAAGCTCGAAGGATAAGCAAAGTGAGGAGGATAAGAGACCAAAGTATAATCTCCCTTGCACCGCGGAGGTCCGGCCGTGTGAATGGCCTTGTGATGATTTCTTGAGAGCAGCCGGGATTTATGATGATTTCTATGAATTGGCTGAGAGTACAGGCCTCACCACCTTCCTCCACGACCAACGCGAATAGTATCTCTTACTCACCAATATCTTTATGCAAAACTTTCATTTCCATGCTAGGAGCTCACCACCTACGGTGGAGTTTTATTTATATGATGAGCATAAGGAGATGTCACTTCATGATTTTTGTCGGGTTTGATTGATCCCTTTCGAGGGCATCATAGAGGAACCACATCGTGACGATGTGGATGGGTTTATTGATACCATCACTGTAGGGGAAACGGGGAAGGTTTCCGACGCATGAACTACTAGCATACACTTTCCTGTTCTACGTTACTTTCTTATATTTGCTAGTAGATGCTTAATTCGGGGAGGAAACTATGGAAACCTGAGTGCCCCTAATATTGTTATTTTGTGCCATGCCTTATTTCGTGATGATACGTCAGCATGGGTGCTATTATTGCAAAGCGGTTAAATCTTAACCGTACTAAGGGCCCCATCTTTGGAGGCATCTTCACCTCGCGCCTAGCTGCACATTTTAACATACCTATTAGGCATTATGAGAAGGAAGAAAAATTGTTGCCTCCTGTTTATTTAGATTATAAGAGTATGGTAGCACATGATTTTATTGTTAAGAGTAGGGAAAAGGCTCTTAAGTACAAATTAATATTTGGTAAAAATCATCCTGAGATTATTACCTTGCATGCTCCTTCCTTGTTTGATTTATCTGCAGGCAAGTACCTTGTTCCGTTGGAGGCAATTTAGGCCTACTGGAACCCTACAACAGCCACAGAGCCAGAGCCAGAATCACAATTTCATCCTCCATGACAGTCTGATTATTAGTGGGACCCGGAGGTGATTGCCAACCAGTGGCAATCCGAGGCTTCATCATAGCACAACCCCAACTATCACCTTGGATATCCGCCAGGCCAGCTGTGGCCATAGACCAACTTAGGCCAAAAGCCTAAGCTTAGGGGAGTACGTATTTCTCACCGACATTACATTCATGTTCACGCACTCATTGCTAGATGTCGGTGCTCATACTTTTTCATTGTATCATCCATACTAATTTATTTCCTTTTTATTCTTTCTCCTTGTGTGTTTGATAAACCTTAAGAAAAACCAAAAAAAATTAGTGGTAGCTTTTAGCTAGGTTTAATTTCTATGCATGTAGTAGTAATTGAAAAGAAAACCCAGAAAGATTTCATGTTCTTCTTTTTCTTGTTGGGAGTTTTCCCGTGTAAATAGTTTTATTTCTTTTCTTTGAGGGTCGATAGGAGAAGACCTTAATTAAACTGTTAAAGTGGCTATTATATGCATTATTGTTGATCTGACAAAAGAGTCCATATTGCCTTGTCTTCTCCTGTTTATTGAATGCTTGCAGATTTCAGCTTAGTCCAATGCACGTGCACTGTTATATTTATTCACATCATTCGGTTGTGCAAGTGAAAGGCAATTATGATGATATATGATGGACTAATTGAGATGGGAGAAGCTGGTATGAACTCGACCTCTCTTGTTTTTGTAAATATGATTAGTTCATCATTCCTGATTCAGCCTATTATGAATAAACATGTTTGCAATGACAATTAGAGATTATAGTTGCTTATGCCATGCTTAATTAGCTAGGAGCTTCTAATGGTTTACCTTGCGTGCCAACATGCTATTAAAATGGTTGTGATGTGGTAGGATAGGGTGGTATCCTCTTTTGAACGATTCGAGTGGCTTGACTTGGCACATGTTCACACATGTAGTTGAAACAAAATCAACATAGCCTCTGCGATATTTATGTTCATGGTGCATTATATCCTACTCATGCTTGCATTTGGTGTTGATTAATTTTAATGCATGTTCATGACTGTTGTCTCTCTCTAGCTGGTCACTTCCCAGACTTTTTCTAGCCTTCACCTGTACTAAGCGGGAATACTGCTTGTGCATCCAATCCCATAAACGCCAAAGTTGTTCCATATGAGTCCACCATACCTACCTATATACGGTATCTACCTGTGGTTCCATGTAAATTTGTATGTGCCAAACTCTAAACCTTCAAATAAACATTCTGTTTTGTATGCTCGAATAGCTCATGTATCAACTAGGGTTGTCCGTATCTTCCATGTTAGGCGGGTTATTCTCAAGTGGAGTGGACTCCGCTCCTCACTCACGAGAAAATGGCTGGTCACCGGGATGCCCAGTCCCATGCTTTATGCAAATCAAATCAAAATAATTGCAAACAAAACACCCCCTAGGACTGTTGTTAGTTGGAGTCACTCGTTGTTTCGAGCATGCCATGGATTGATGCTTGTTGGTGGAGGGGGAGTATAAACTTTACCATTCTATTTGGGAACCGCCTATAATGTGTGTAGCATGGAAGATATCGCCATCTCTTGGTTGTTATGTTGACAATGAAAGTATACCGCTCAAAATATTATTCACCTCTATTTCAAAATCGAGCTCTGGCACCTCTACAAATCCCTGCTTCCCTCTGCGAAGGGCCTATATATTTACTTTTATGTTGAGTCATCATCCTCTTATTAAAAAGCACCAGTTTGAGAGAACCACTGTCATTTGCATTCATTACTGTTAATTTACATTGAGTATGACTTGACTGGATCTCTTTTACCATGAATTACAACGTCTAATCATTCCTTGATCTTTAAAGGTGCTTTACATTTATGTTTTGCAGTGTCAGAAAGGGCTAGCGAGATACCATCTTGTTATATCATATTATGATTTTTTTGAGAAAGTGTTGTCATTCGAGATTTATTATTATCTCTCGCTAGTTGATTATGCCATTGATATGAGTAAACCTGGACCTAAGAGTTATTGTGAATATGGTTAGTTCATAATCTTTGCTGAAAACTTGAATGCTGGCTTTACATATTTACAACATAAAGAGCAAACAGAGTTTGTAAAAGTTTTTATTTATCACTTTCAGTTTGTCAACTGAATTGCTTGAGGACAAGCAAAGGTTTAAGCTTTGGGGAGTTGAGACGTCTCCGTCGTATCTACTTTTCCAAACACTTTTGCCCTTGTTTTGGATTTTAACTTGCATGATTTGAATGGAACTAACCCGGACTAACGTTGTTTTCAACAGAATTGCCATGGTGTTATTTATGTGCAGAAACAAAAGTTCTCAGAATGACCTGAAACTCCACGGATATTATTTTTGGAAATAATAAAAAATATTGGCAAAGAATCAAGGCAAGGGGGCCCACACCCTAGCCACGAGGGTGGGGGCGCGCCTACCCCCTAGGCACGCCACCTGCCTCGTGGGCCCCCTGGAGCTCCACCGACCTCAACTCCAACTCCATATATTCGTGTTCGGGGAGAAAATAAATAAATAAGAAGGATTCATCGCGTTTTACGATACAGAGCCGCCGCCAAGCCCTAAAATCTCTCCGGAGGGCTGATATGGAGTCCGTTCGGGGCTCCGGGGAGGGGAATCCGTCGCCATCGTTATCATCAACCTTCCTCCATCACCAATTTCATGATGCTCACCGTTGTGTGTGAGTAATTCCATCGTAGGCTTGCTGGACGGTGATGGGTTGGATGAGATTTATCATGTAGTCGAGTTAGTTTTGTTAGGGTTTGATCCCTAGTATCCACTATGTTCTGAGACTGATGTTGCTATGACTTTGCTATGTTTAATGCTTGTCACTAGGGCCCGAGCGCCATGATTTCAGATATGGACCTATTATGTTTTCATGAATATATGTGAGTTCTTGATCCTATCTTGCAAGTCTATAGTCACCTACTATGTGTTATGATCCGGCAACCCCAAAGTGACAATAATCGGGACCACTCTCGGTGATGACCGTAGTTTGAGGAGTTCATGTATTCACTATGTGTTAATGCTTTGGTCCGGTACTCTATTAAAAGGAGGCCTTAATACCCCTTAGTTTCCGCTAGGACCCCGCTGCCACGGGAGGGAAGGACAAAAGATGTCATGCAAGTTCTTTTCCATATGCACGTATGACTATATTCAGAATACATGCCTACATTACATTCATGAATTGGAGCTAGTTCTGTGTCACCCTAGGTTATGACTGTTACATGATGAACCACATCCGGCATAATTCTCTATCACCGACCCATTGCATACGAGCTTTCCACATATTGTTCTTCGCTTTTTTACTTTTCCGTTGCTATTGTTATCATCACTACAAAACACCAAAAATATTACTTTTGCTATCGATACCTTTTGCTACCGTTACCACTACTATCATATTACTTTGCTACTAAACACTTTGCTGCAGATAGTAAGTTTCTAGGTGTGGTTGAATTGACAACTCAGCTGCTAATACTTGGGAATATTCTTTGGCTCCCCTTGTGTCAAATCAATAAATTTGGGTTGAATACTCTACCCTCGAAAACTGTTGCGATCCCCTATACTTGTGGGTTATCAGTCCTATTCATCCAGCCCTCCACGGGGTCCTATTCATCCAGCCCCAATTGGCTCGGTCGATCGGGGTCCTGTTCATCCAGAGGCAACACCACGGGGTCATGTTCATCCACGCCCACTCGGAACAGTTCATCCAAACCCCCCCAGCAACGCTCACTGTTCATCCAGAGGCAGCATCGATCGGCTTCAGTTAGCAGCAATAGCGAATGAATCGCTCGATCGGGTTCTGTTAACAGCCATCGTTCAATCGCTCAGGTTCAGTAAGGCGTAGCCTAAAGTGCAATCACTCAGGTTCATTAGGAGAACGCCTCGCTCCGGTTCAGTTAGAGCTCAACGCCTCACACCCACGCACGTGCGTGTACGAGAGAAACGCGCAAACCTCCATGCATCGCTCGACCCCGACCACCCACCGTAACCGAGAACACCCCATTATTTTCCTCGCCCTCTCTTCTACCAAGGTTTTTTCCGTCATGGACGGCCCAAAGAATGTCATGCAGCTGCGTCTCTGGCCCACCCAGGATGAGAAGTCATTTTCTGTCATGACTTTTTGTCATAGAAGTAGGAGCTCACCACATCTATGATGATACCGGGTTTTGTCCCAATTATCGTCATAGAAGTGTCATAAGTATGACAGAAAAAAATCCGTTCGGCCCAAAATGTCACGGATGTGTCTTTTTTTGTAGTGCACCCCACTGCCGGCCACCGTGGCCATCACCCACTCCGCCACCGCGACACGAAGGCGGGAGGTGGTGGTCGTGGCCGCCACCCCATCGTCAGCCGCCAGCCCACCGTCGACCGCCAGGTCATCACCCGCTCCGACACTACTGCCCAAAGGCGGGAGGCGGAGGTGGATGCCTGCACATGCGTCAACGACCTTGCGCGCTACACTGAGTTCATGTGAGAGGAGGAGGAGCGCCTTGTCGATCACGCAAAGAGCCTTACCGCCACCATGACCGCGGCACACGCCGCCTCAGAGGGGAGGAATCAGGAGATCTACGAGGAGAACCACCGCTTCGAGAGGGGTCATTGTCAGTGTTAAAACCGGCCGATCTCAGGTAGGGTGTCCTGAACTGTGCGTCTGAGGATCGAAGGTAACAAGAGACAAGGGACACGATGTTTACCCAGGTTCAGGCCCTCTTAATGGAGGTAATACCCTACTTCCTGCTTGCTTGACTTTGATGAGTATAGGGGTTACAAGAGTTGATCTACCTCGAGATCGTAATGGCTAAACCCTAGATGTCTAGCCTATATGATTATGACTAAATCATTGATGGCACGCATTGCCATGCCCGTCTATTTGGAATTTTCTTAAATATAGAATACATGAATCATGGACCTTAATTAAATTTGCATCTTCGACTTATATATTTGTTAGCAATAGAAGAGATATCAATCTAACTGATTATGCAAGAAAGTGTAGTATGTCCAATGAAAAAACAACAAGCTATGACAAAATAGTGTGGCTCTTAAAGTACGCTATTAGCGTGCTATATCGCGCTATTAGTGAGACATTATGCACTGATTTTCTTAGCAAGGTATTTCTCGAAATGCTACAGCACGATGTTTTTTCACTGAGTGTGTCAGGACATTATTTTTCCTTTGGTCTAATTGGCTTCAGTTGGTGCGAGGAAAATTCACAGATATTAAAGGAAATTATGCTTCAAATTTGGGACTGTAGACTAGCACATGATGGTTCAACAATTACTTGAGTCATTGTTCCCAACAGTAGAAGATAGTGCGGGAAATAATGGAACAACCTAGATGGGCCAACTACTGAAAATCTATGAGTATAGAAGTTTCAGATTCGGTCATTTTGCCACATAATACCAGAGCCATCCATCTAGTAAATTCGTGCAATGGGGGAACTTAGATTGTACAGTATATGCTTTGTAATATCAACTTCCATAAAGGCACTATAAGACGATATGGACATTATGCCGATTTCTTGTGCATGCAATGCTAATCTTTATGTCCGGAAAACAAGAAATAAAAATAAACTAACGGAAAACAATAACATTGATCGAACAACCTATACATAATTCAGAAACAGAGCTAGCCATAATTTGAGCAGGTCAGTGTTTATCTTGTTGCAGTGATTAGTTATAAATTATATTTCAAATGTGTAACTATAGCACAATTGCACCTTTGTAAATAACCAAATTTTGTGTGGAAACTACCATTCCCAATCATCGATTTGAACTGCTTAGTGCTAACAAATATCCCCCCAGCTTCTGCAATAGCAGCAATCATCTCAAACCCAACTTGTGTGCAACAACATAATGATTACAACATGATATAATAGTGATATACTGTAGTCCATACTATAGGTTAATTAACAGAACTTCTTCTATTCTCAACTGGAAGTATCGATGAGTTCTGGTCAATACAAAGTTAACTGAATGCCAAGAGTTTGAAGCGTCAAGAAACCAAAAAGATAACACCTTTACCCTAAGAAGAGCTTAGCCTCAAGAGTAAGTAGTCTTTTCCAAGCATGTAACATCTATTTTGGTGGACATGGTTAAAATGGATCAGCAAATTTTAATTTCTAGCAACGATTTATGAATTGCATCATAATTAACTTTGACGGTCGACAGGGGCTAACACCTGAGAACGCACAGCTCCTTCATAACAAGCAACGCGAGGTCCAGGTAGATAGAGCGGCAGAATTAAGAATAGTATGAGAATCCTACAAAAAAAGGTATCTAAAATCCCAGTGTTATCCATTAAAAAAACCTCAGTGTTATGAAAATCTATATAAGAAAGGCTATGCAACTACAGACAATACATGGCTTTGCCATACCAATGAAAGTAGCAAACCGAGCCTACCCACTGAGTTGTGCGATTAGTTTGAAGGTAGAAGGCACCAAGTTTCATCACAAATTACACCAACTAACTTCTCATTAACAGTATCTGGTCTAGAATGAAGTGTGGTACAAAGGCCAAGTCAGACAAGATCTAGTGATCAAGTGCATCTAGGAATAGGTAGTCTACCTTCGGAATAATCACTAAACGGTTGACAAAAGGATGCAAGTTTAGAATAACTAAAAAGGATCCTAAGAATCAATAAGTAGGTATATACTTCCTAGCACAGAGAGAAGGACGTGATCAACAATGGCAAAAGCAAATCTACGCATAGTAAATAACTTGTTACAGTAAGAATGTACACTAAGAAAATGATTCAAAAATGTACAAACTTAATTCTACATCATCCAGTGCAGGAAATAAAAAACTTTAAATTTGTATGTTCTCTTACTGAAGAGGCTCTACTTCAGTTGCATGACTGAATTTTTTTTCTCTGAACTTTTGCTCAACTTGAGTACTCAAAAGTTCATTTTGCATTCTACGGATGCACTTCCCACAGATCTCTTTTGTATTCAGCAGTAAATCATTACCTCAGCCCATTTATGGGTTTCTCCTGGTCATGATCAAGCCACCATGCAAAATCATGTTGAAGGAGCCGCAGCCCTGCCCGAGGAAAAGCCACGGTTTCTGGGCTACCCCGCTACTGCCCACAGTGGTCATTGAAGAGGACAACGATTCGGCGGTGCTTCTAGCGAGGCCACTTGTCCAGATGCTTCTACGACTTGAGAGGGCAATGCTGAAGGTGTTGTGCTGCTGGAGTTGAGAGGGTGAGAGAACATTGGCAGGAGAAGAAGCATATATATACACATATCAATTGGAAACCGCAGTGTCCAGCAGATGAGACGTCGGCCCTCGCCATGAATGCGTGTGATGTATGAGTGGAGCCGTTTCCAGGAGCTGAGACACAATTATTGCCCGCGTCTCCCCAACTTTCTACCTCACAGGCGGATCGCGCGACGACTGGATCGATCGGCCCCCGATTCACCCGCATCCGACGCTTCCGCTGGATCCCCCTCCATTGGTAGCTCAGCTGGATTCCACCACAGGCCACCCACGTCGCCCGCATCCGTGCGCCTTGCATCGGGACTGGATAGAAAAGTAGATGGGTCACTAGTCTGTATCCCTCGTCGACGGACCCCCTTCAGCGAACTGTGGCACTGGAACCCTTGACCGAAGCGCAGGTGCTTTGATGAATGGGCTGGAGTGGTTGGCCGATGGCCCAGTTAACCAGAGGGCTTCCTTTTGGCCTGTGGAGCAGCAGCCCATAGGACAGCTGGGCCAGTTGCGAGAGATATGAGTCCGACGGCCAGAAACGTATAGATCCTGAAAATGAACGGCTGTAAGCGCAAATCGCTCGGAGGGCTCCCTTTAGGCTCAGTTTTACTGTCCTTAATTACTTCTACGGACTAACCCTCCGGTTTATATAGACACCGGAGGGGCCTAGGGTTGTACATAGTCGGTTTATAGAGAAAGGAATCTTCATATCCGAATGCCAAGCTTGCCATCCACTCCAAGGGGAGTCCCATCCGGACACGGGAGAAGGCCTTCTATCTCGTATCTTCACGACCCATCAATCCGTCCCATCTTACATAGCCCGGACACCCGAGGACCCCCTAATCTAGGACTCCCTCAGTAGCCCCTGAACTTGCCTTCAATAATGATGTAGTATCCGGCTTTACGTCATCGGCTTTGTAAGGCGGGTTCTCCATTATACTTCGGATTTACGATAGTTCGGCTCCATACTAAATATCGTCTTTTTTTGACACCGTCGCCTCGGCTTCCACGTGTCAAGCAAATACGAATGGTCCAGGTATATTTTACAAATAAACCCTTGACCACGCAGGGATGGAGTCTACCTGAGGAGATTTAGATCTCAGGTGCCATTCCACACCACGCCGAAATCCTTAGAACTCGCCACAGGAAATCGTCCAAACATGGCTGGCGTTCCTAGATCCTCCTCATGTCCGCACGACCCTCAAAAAGGCGACTGGGAAAGCTTCTCGGTGTCGTGCTCCCGTCTGAATGAACTTCAGACGCAGGGATATCTTCCTCCCGCGGATCTAGTCTTTGTTCGGGCTGGGTTAACTTCCCTCAATGGCGAAGCCCTGGTGGAGAATTTCCTTAATCCTTCTAAAGAGGAACGGGCATGCTTCATTTCCATCCTTCTGAGAGGCGTAGGATTCCCCATCCACCCATTCCTTAGAGGTCTCCTGGAGTATTATGGCCTCCAAGTACACAATCTGACGCTAGGCTCCATACTGCATATTGTGGGCTTTGTTGCTCTCTATGAGCTGTTCCTAGGCTGTGAGGCCCATTTTGAGCTATGGCGGAAATTCTTCTGGCTCGTCCCCCGCTCCAAAAAAGGATCTAAATTCGAGGTCGGTGGCGCTGAAGTATGGCGCATAGTAGGGACATGATATCTGTTTGACACTCCAAAGAAGTCATCCGAAGAGTGGCCCTCGGAATGGTTTTATATCGAAGACATCGTTCTTCCGGACCCATTCCGACGTGGTATTCCCGAATTCTCCAGTGCCCCTTTAAAGAAGCGTGCTAGCTGGCGTCCTTGAAACCTCGAGGAAGGAGAAAATGCGGAAGTCGAGAGGCTGGCAAGCAAGATCAGATTTCTTGCCAAGTCCGGGCTGTCTATAATCGAGGTAATGGAGATTTCAATAACGTGATGCGTTCGGCTGCTCCAATCTTGAGGGTTTCCCATGTGGAATTACAACGGGGAGGACGATGCGTCTTGTTTTCTACACAAGGGTCGAGACAATTTTTCCGCCCTGGCTACCATCCTAGCTGACCTTTATAAAGGGGAGAAGGAAGACTTCACTCGCTTGAAATGTCAAGAAGTTTTTTCCATGTCTAACCCCATCGACTGGGTGAGTTTTTTAATTATTGGCCTTACTCAACCTTTTTCCAGAGTTGTCCTAGTCGAATTTAATCCGACTACCTTTAATAGGAATGGAGAAAGGTCATCGAGGGGGTCTATAGCCCCGCTCCGCAGCCAGAGGACCATGTTCGGGACCTGGATCCCGGACATGAAGAAGATCCGGATATATTCATAGAACTTAAGGAGGGGGTCTTCTACCAGGCGAGCTACGACGGCACAGAAGTGGCCATTATAGCCGATTACCCCAGCCTTCTCCCCTCCTCTCATGTAAGTACCCAGGAGACGTCTCCTCCAAAAGAGTTTCCCCATTGCGCCTCACCCACCGTACTGTCTCATGCTCTGAAGGGGCGGCGCTCATCTCGCCGAGCTGTATCAAAGGTATCCTCTAAGAAGGCAGTGCCCGCGCAAGGCGAGTCTTTGAAAATAAGGGCAAATGGTGATACTACCGAGCCCCCACCTTCACCAAAGAGGTATAGTTTTGAACATGCACTCGGTGGATAGACCAAATTGTGACGCTTTCTGCTGGGCCATTTTTTAGGAAGAGCATACACCAGACTATATCCGGGGACCTCGCCAGTCATGCGTCGACTATTCCGGCCCCGGACCCAGCCATAAGGACTAGGGTTGATATGGGCAAAATGTCGGATTGTGATCTCCAAGAAGATTCATATAATGTATCTGTCACCAATTCCGAAGTGGAGAGCACGATGAATCATCGGTGGCGGAAAGAGGCCATGCACGACCCAAGTTTCACTGAAGAGGCGTTCAATGCCCTCAGCTCTGCGGATGCATATATCCGAGCTGCTCGGGATGGACTTGCTGGAGCCACTCACCAGCTTTCAAAGGATATGCGGGTAAGAACTTTGTGTAGATTCAATAATCATATGCCAGTAGCCCCTGAGACTTGAAGCAGTTGGTCCAACTGATTTATGGGTTGTTATATAATCAGGTACTCACGCAGAAAAATAGCATCATATCCAAGGAGCTTGAAGAATGCCGGACAAAGCTAACTGTTGTCACCGTCGAACTAGAAGATTTGAATAAATCCAAGAAGGCGCTCGGTGGTAAGCACAATACTGTCCAGAAAATATGATTCTGCGCCAACAATAATTGTTAAATATGCATTGGTTTGTCTACAGCTGCAGGATTGGCCCATAAATTGGAGGAGATGTTGAAAGCTGCTTAGGCAGACAAACAACACGACGGAGGGCAAGAAGCCGCTGGTCAACATGTATTAACACGGACCATTAATGAAAGGAACAAGGTACAGGATGCCAACATCAAGCAAGCCAAAAATCTGAAGGACGTATGAGCCCAACTGTAAGAAACCTTGAAGGAGAATAGAAAGCTGAAAGGCGGCATATTTAGTATGTCCCTAAACCTAGCTTTCACATCATCCCCTGATGGAAAGTTTTACAAGATTTTGTTCCTGTAGGTTTGTTCACTGGGTGGCCCGAGGGAGAAGTGTCCGCATTTCAAGGTGACTTGCTGCAAGAACTACCCAAAGTGGACGAGCGAGCTCGAAATGCAATGAGGATCATGGCTAAGGCTTTATGGCCATTTGATTCTCCTCCAAGAATGATAGGGGGGCTCACGAATTTATTCAAGGGAGCTCGTCTTCGTTTTGAGGTATGGAAGGCATCAGCATGTCGAGAAGGTGCACGACAAGCCCGAGCCATGGTGAAAACGCGGTATAGAGGACTTGATCCGAATTATATGGCCTGGGTCGGACCTCGGGGACTAGACGGACAAGAAATTCCGGTTAGCTTGGTGTATGACCAAGTTAAGATGGCTGCCAAATTTTTACAGCAGGACTGTAAACTAAACAGCCTGATAGATGGAATAGATAAAGAGTAGGCGTGTGATTTCATGTAACAACACACTTTATTAGTAAACTTATCTCCAGCCAAATTGTAAAAGATTGTCATGGCAGACCCTCCGCTTCAAGCTCTGAAACCCAAGGGTGGCGTGTTTCCGAATACTATACCTATGGAGAACACCTAGTATGTTCGGAAACCAGGCAATCCGGCCATAGTGCTTGAACAGACAAACTATATTCGGGGAGTTATATTATATTACTTTTTAACATAAGAAACATCTTCCAGAGAGAATATTTTCGTTAAGGGTTCCTCTCCCTGGGTCAGCATGCCTTATATATATACATGCCTAAGCCGTGGTGCGAAGAATCACCGGAGCCTTTGTATTTTGAAAGTTTATATTGCCATGAAGGCAGTTCATCGTTTGTCCGCTGTGACGCCCCCGATTTGAGCATACACTAATCATACAGGCAAACGTGTACGATCAAGATCAGGGACTCACGGGAAGATATCACAACACAATTCTACAAAAAAGGTCATACAAGCACCATATTACAAGCCAGAGGCCTCGAGGGCTCGAATACAAGAGCTCGATTATAGACGAGTCAGCGGAAGCAACAATATCTGAGTACAGACATAAGTTAAACAAGTTTGCCTTAAGAGGGCTAGCATAGATCGAAAGAGGCGCATGCCTCCTGCCTGGGATCCTCCTAAACTACTCCTGGTCGTCGTCAGCGGCCTGCACATAGTAGTAGGCACCCCCCGAGTAGTAGCAGTCGTCATCGACAGTGGCGTATGGCTCCTGGACTCCAACGTCTGGTCACAACAATCGGGTATAGAAAGAGGAGAAAGGGGGAGCAAGGCAACCATGAGTACTCATCCAAAGTACTCGCAAGCAAGGAACTACACTACATATGTATGCATTGGTATCAAATGGAAAAGAGGTAACATATATGGACTGAACTGCAGAATGCCAGAATAAGAGGGGGATAGCTAGTCCTATCGAAGACTACGCTTCTGGTAACCTCCATCTTGCAGCAGCAGAAGAGAGTAGATGGTAAGTTCACCAAGTATCATCGCATAGCATAATCCTACCCAGTGATCCTCTCCTCGTCGCCCTGTTAGAGAGCGATCACCGGGTTGTATCTGGCACTTGGAAGGCTATGTTTTATTAAGTATCTAGTTCTAGTTGTCATAAGGTCAAGGTGCAACTCCAAGTCGTCCTATTACCAAAGATCACGGCTATTCGAATAGATTAACTTACCTGCAGGGGTACACCACATTTCCCAACACGCTCGATCCCCTTTGTCCGAACACACTTTCCTGAGTCATGCCCGGCCTCGAAAGATCAACACGTCGCAGCCCTACCTAGGCACAACAGAGAGGTCAGCACGCCGGTCTAAATCTTATGGCGCAGGGGTCTGGGCCCATCGCCCATTGCACACCTACACGTTGCGAGGGCGGTCGGAGAGCAGACCTAGCAACTTCCATTACAAAGGAAGTTACGTTACGCGGTCCAACCCGGCGCGCGCTGCTTAGTCGCTGACGTCACGAAGGCTTCGGCTGATACCATGACGTCGAGTGCCCATAATTGTTCCCGCGTAGTTGGTCAGTGCGTATAGGCTAGTATCCAGACTCAGATCAAATACCCAGATCTCGTTAAGTGTGTTATTTTGAAATAACCGTGAACGTCGACCAGGGCCAGGCCCACCTCTCTCCTAGGTGGTCTCGGCCTGCCCTGTCGCTCCGCCTCCAAGTAACAGTCGGGGGGCCGTCAGGAACCTATGCCCACCACTACCTGGGTGGAATCACCTGCCCCTTTAGCCCCCAACTTCGGAACCACTTGCGGGTACTCAACGACCCGACCCAACTTTAGTCACAACATGTATAGTATGTATGTATAGAATAAACCCGTGATCATCACCCGACGTGATCACGGCCCGATAGTATGCATGGCAGACTGACAAGAATGTAGGGCCACTGATGATAATCTAGCATCCTATACTAAGCATTTAGGATTGCATGTAAGGTATCAACAGTTATAGCAACAATGACAGTCTATGCATCAGAATAGGATTAACGGAGAGCAGTAACATGCTACACTACTCTAATGCAAGCAGTATAGAGGAGAGTAGGCGATATCTGGTGATCAAGGGGGGCTTGCCTGGTTGCTCTGGCAAGAGAGAGGGGTCGTCAACACCGTAGTCGTACTGGGTAGCAGCGGCGTTGGTCTCGGTGTCTAGCGAGAGAAGAGGGGGAAGAAATAATAAATAATGAGAAAACAGATGCATAGTGATGCATGACATGACAAGTACCAGTGCTAGCACTGCCCTAACGCGGTATGAGGTGGTACCGGTGAAGGGGGAAAATATCCGGGAAAATATCCTCGGTGTTTTGTGTTTTTGGACAAATGAACCGGAGGGGGAAAGTTATGTGTTCTCTATGCTAGGGATGGGTGGCGGACGAACGGGCTGTGTATCCGGATTCGTCTCGTCGTTCCGAGCAACTTTCATGTAGAAAGTTTTTCCATCCAAGCTACGGTTTATTTTATATTAATTTAAAAAGGATTTAAAACATTTTTAGAATTAACATAATTAATTAAATTAGAAAATGCAATTATGACGTCAGAATGATGTCAGGGTGATGTCAGCAGTCAAACAGTCAGTTGACTTAGTCAAACTAACATGTGGGTCCCACTGTCATTGACAGACTAACTAACTATCAGATTAACTAAATTAATTAGTTAATTTGATTAACTAACACAGGTTAATTAGGTTAACAATTGTCCTGATTAATTAATTATATTATTATTATTATTTAAAATTCCTTTCTTATATCTTCTATTTTTAAACGTTCTGGGCATGGGGCCCACGTGTCATTGCCCCCAGGGGGCCTATCGGGCATGGCCCGAACGGGCATGCGGGCAGCGGGCGAAGCGCATGTCGAGGCCGTCCGAGGCGACGGGCGGGCGATGGAGCAAGGCCGCGGTCGGCGGCAGTGGCAGAGCAGCGGGCTAGCGAGCGGAGCGCTGCGGCAGCGATAGCCGCGCCAGAGAGCGGTGGCGAGCCGTGCAGGGTTGTGGTCGGGCGCGAGGGGCGCGGCCATGGGCGGCGTGCGGCGGGCATGCAGGGAGGCGACGCGTGGGCGTGTCAGGGGCGCGGCCATGGGAGGAGCGGCGCGTGCAGTCGCGAGCAGAGGCCACGGTTAGGGATGAGGGCGGAGCTCGTCACATTGGGTGGCCGGAGCGGAGCGGGCACGGCTCCGGGCGGAGGCCTCGGCAGTGAGCGAGGGAAGCGGGGGGAGGAGGGGACGACAGTGAGCAGTGTGGAGGCTGCGACGGGGTTGTGCGGGCAGGCGTGGCGCTGCGGAGCAGGAGGGGCCGGAGCGAGGCAAGGCCAGCGCACGGCACTAGGCGACGGCGGGACTGGACAGAGGAGAGGTCGGGCCTCACCGTGAGGCCGTAGGGTCTGGGGTAGTGGGGGTTGAGGTGGAGGAAGAAGACGACCGGGCGATGGGGAGGCGAGC
>NC_041386.1:129245214-129265083 GCF_002162155.2 Triticum dicoccoides | reverse complement strand
CTTTTACAGTTTTACTTTTTTTATTTTTATTTAGTTTCAGTTTTGTCTTATTTTTCTAAAGAAAAAATAGTTTCATAAAATAAGAAACTTGCACCTAAAATTGAATTATAAATCAAGCTACTGCCACATTAAGTTTTGCATCAAATTAAAATAGTTTGTAACTTATACTATTTTAAAAAGGTATTTTAATTATTATGATAGACATTGATTTATTACATTGGGGCAATTAAACACCTTATAAAAATGTTGGTCCACTATGAGAATTATTCAAGGATTGTTTGCAACACTTTGAACATTTTTGTTTTAATATTTGAAAACCTTTGATGTTTGCCTCTATTTTGAATTTGAATTTGAATCGGTTTCGAACTAACGCGAACTTAGCAATAGTAATCGAGGTGACATGGCATCATTAGCAGAGGTTACTGTAGCTTAATTACCCAAGCGTCACATTTCTCCTTCACTACAAGAAATCTTGTCCCGAGATTTAAGAGGGGAGTAAGGGGGAAGAATATGTTACGAAATCCTAATGATTCTTCTTGATCTTTGTTGCTCTTCTCGAAGAGGTCGATCCATAACATTGATGTCTTCATTCCTATGCTTCGGTCATCAACATGAAGCAGGTATCCTTCCTTTGGGAACTCCATCATACTTACGAATAGGTAAGGGGTAGCTCAACAACGATAGAACGCTATAAGGGGTAATCGTCTGGGTTATCCCATGAATGAACAGATGAGTATCTCTCGATTCGAACATATGGAACACATCAAGAGTAAAGTAAGAAGGTACAATAAGGCGTTACAAGCAGATAGACAATCATTCGATGTCTGAAATGGCATGTGAAAGGGGTTTAGAGTAATGGGAATAAGTATTGCATCTAATACCAGAATAGATTACTACGAAGGTGGCTCGTGCATTACATACGAAATCAAGCATGAGGAATAATTTTGGCAACATGGGTGTAAAGGAGAGTCAGGTTTCGGTCCTGGGACCTATGGGTTATGGGTCCACCATGTGGGTTAAAAGTAGGAGCGGTGACATCTTGCACAATCATGATAGAAAGGCATGGCAGAGGGTAGCGTTTCATTTATCTTAGCAACAATGTCGGTACCAAGGGCGAGGGACGAACAGAACCATTTTCCTGCTCGTTGAACGAGGCGGACCAGTAGGCAAAGTTCTCGTCCGTAGTTGGTTACCGGAATGTTATCAACAATATTAACAGGGTCTTACTGATAGAGTGGCACAACGAGGTGCTTATCTAAGCAAGGAATTCTCACTGCTCGGTTAAGTCAGATTATAAGAAAGGCTAAACAAAACAATGGTAAGGAATTACTATTATCAGATCAAACAGAACAATGGAAAGGAAATTGTGTTTAAACACATATTTCAGGGGTATATCCTCCCCAAGGGCAAGAAGAGCATGATATCCATGACGGGATATAATGTAGAAAACCCTTTCAGGTAAGGGGAGAGGAATTTCATGACATTACCCAAACAACGATGTTAGAATAATTGATAAGAAAATTTAGCATTGTGCTTCAATTGTTCTTATTGCAAATCGGAGTACCACAGACATGCTTCGAGATAGCATTGTCATGGTTATCAAGTAAGGGTCAGAATTTGGATGCACAAAGGATCCATCAGGAACAACTTATAGAATAAGTCGTACAATTTCCTCATGGAGGAATGGTTAAAGTTGCTAAACAGGAAACTATAATAACAAGTCCTTCGGCCAGGTGTGATAGGCATGACATCACCTTACCGATATCTAAGGACCAATGTTATAACTCTTTGGAAATATGCCCCAACCATCATATCTGACCGAGATTCAGATCTGATTGGTGTCAAATTACCTCACACTCAGGATGCGTGAGAAGAAAAGGTGCAACACAAATTGATGAGATGACATTGTAAGATTCTCAGGGAAATGAACTATGGAAGGAAGTTCTGAATCATGAGTTCATCATTTAACCAAGGAGATGATGCGGAGGTGGCCGATGAACTCAGCGACAATTCATTGAGATTTCCAAAAGATGGATTACCACCAGTATTCGAACAACGAGATAACATTTGTCAGATCAAAAGATATAATGAGGTACGCTCGAGGAAAACATACACAGTTAATCATTGATTGAAAGGTGCACCCGAATTATGGGCTTAGGTAGCATGCTCAATGTTAGAATGGTGATTCGATAACCAATGGTCTAAGAATGAAATGTCGACCATTAACTTCAAGGCAATAGGGTTGCTAGAAGTTTTGAAGTCGCACATCATAGTTCAATTGTCGGTTTTTTGGTTAGAAACAACACGGGGACCAAGGAACGAACGGATATGGCAAGAGGTATCACCTGTATCAAGATCTCTTAAGAGGTGGTGAAATTCTCACGACTTTCTTGACATAAAAGTTGGTAATACTTCCAAGGTAAAGAAGAACAACTACTGGGTAGCAAGGATCTCAAGGTATAACACAAAACACACTCAAGTTTGTGTTGGAGGGAAAGCAATAAAGTGGCCGATGATAACACAAATCATCAAGGGCAAGGATGGTATTTCTCGTCATGAATTCGATTGATATCTTGGAAGAGCTCATAAGGTTGATGATGATCACGACACATTTGTCGAGAGATTTCATGAAGATGTAATCAACCAGCAAAGACATCAAGTCAAAGGAATGATGAATCGAAAGGTTATTGGGACCATGGGTATGTCACAAACTCAAAATCAAGCTTGTTGTTCAAGGAAAAATGATATGATGAGGAAAATCGACGTAAGCTTAACTCATTATCGAAAATTGTGCTCCGGGAAGAAGGACCATGTAGCACAATTAAAAGTTTGCATGATAATGATATAGCTGCTCAGGCTAGGAATGACTTGAAGGATTATTAAACTCATAAGCAACAAAACGTAAGCTTAACTCATTCACTTATCGGTGTTCTTGAGTGACTAATAACTCTGAACCCGAGGGAAATCTGAAATCGGCGAGAGGCAATACTAGATGAAGACTCATATGAAGCAAAACAGCTCTTTGATATTCTCGAGATACCAGAGGGTAATACCTGAGAAAGATCAGAAATAGAGGTTGTGGTGATGTATTGATCTGGAAAACACAAGGGCTTTAACTTGTCTGAGAAATGAAAACAAGGGAGAATAATATGGTCAGAACCACAATTGCGAATGACCAGACCAAAGATATAAGATGAACTTATCTCAAGGGGATAATTATTTTTATGAGAAGATTTCATGAAAAGATCAGCATCATGTCCATGGGCATGAACGCAAAGCTCAAGGTCGACTCCCACTTCTCCAATGCATAATCTTTCGTTCAATTCTTGCCTTCGATGGAGTTTTAGTGTTGAAATTTTATCTGGCAAAATACTAGAAGAGTATGACTTGTGAAAACTCTTGGGTTCACACGGATTACGGAAGGCATAGGTTCAACCCCTCAGGGCATCTTAGGAACATATACCACAAACTTCGGAGTAAGTAACACAAGCTCGATAGTAGAGCATGCTTGAGAAAGCAGAGGATACAATTTACCAAAGGCATTATGTATCCAAGGAAAGGCTCACAAGCTTATTGAATATGAAGGACACTGTCGGATAATAATCCAACAAGAGGTCTGGTGGTCTACAACGGAGCTGATGTGAGTATCGGTACTCTATCAAAGGAAGAATGAATGCAAGTGCATCGGATTATAGAAACAACTGACTAACTCAAAGCTCAAATGCAAAGGAATTATGAATTCCAAGACAAGGCATCAGAAGCAATGCTCTGATTAGGGATGGATAAGTTGAATAGCCTTACGGGTGCAATCGACGACAATTTGATTGGTTGAGATCCAGCTCATGTTTAAAATGACGTCTGAGCCAGAAGGATGAATTCTAGGATTCGACTGAGGAATGCGAGCATCCTCAACATATTGAATCAACGGACTTAAGATAATAAAGACAAGGGATGTCAATAAGATTACGAGACTTATGGGATTAACCATAATGCAAGCAAGCAAGAATTTCAAGATCAATAGGCTTCTCAGGATTTTCGGAAGATCGAATGGTATTTTGAAGACTTTTGTGAAATACATGAATCAACTGGGGATGAGCGGATACTTGGTAAGTGCGAGGAATTGTCCATAGGGGCATTCAGGCGGCAAAGAACTGCAAGGCAGTAGACACAAAGGATTCTCGGAATATCCAAAGTATTTCAGGGTATCTTGTAATAACAAGAACAAATTGTAAACAAGTTATGGACGACAAGTGTATGTAGCTTCCCATAGGGATTTATCGGTGGTACGGAATTGCAATGGCGGAGGGCACAAGGGTCTCGAGGAAACATCGGAGAGTATCTTCAAAATTTTCAGGTGCAGCAGGGGATCATCTGGACTGAAGGGGCTCTCCGGGAGAAGTATTTTCGAGAACCTAAAGTTAGATTTTAGAAAAATCATTTAACCCAAGTAGAAGAGAGTTCAGAGTCCCAGAGTAAGGATCAAGGAGTAAAAGATCCTAATACCACCCAAATGGCGTGTGGGCCCATAAGGCACACAGCCATGTTAGTAAAAGTTTTTTTGTAATGTCTAGACTCAACTTCGGCTAAGGAGTGTGGAAGGGGGATTCCTACAGGCAGTCGGCTGTGATACCAACTTGTGATGCCCTCGATTTGATCGTACACTAATCATACACAAAAACGTGTATGATCAAGATCAGGGACTCACGGGAAGATATCACAACACAACT
Organism: Triticum dicoccoides; assembly: GCF_002162155.2. NCBI lineage: Eukaryota > Viridiplantae > Streptophyta > Magnoliopsida > Poales > Poaceae > Triticum > Triticum dicoccoides. The sequence continues at coordinate 129,260,356 of NC_041386.1, read as the reverse complement.
CTACAAATAAAAAAAGGTCATACAAGAATCATATTACAAGCCAGGGGTCTCGAGGGCTCGAATACAAGAGCTCGATTATAGAAGAGTCAGCGGAAGCAACAATATCTGAGTACAGACATAAGTTAAACAAGTTTTCCTTAAGAAGGCTAGCACAAACTGGGATACAGATCGAAAGAGGCGCAGGCCTCCTGCTTGGGATCCTCCTAAACTACTCCTGGTCATCGTCAGTGGCCTCCACGTAGTAGTAGGCACCTCCTGACTAGTAGCAGTCGTCATCGACAGTGGTGTCTGGCTCCTGGACTCCAACGTCTCGTCGCAACAATCGGATATAGAAACAGGAAAAAGGGGGAGCAAGGCAACCGTGAGTACTCATCCAAAGTACTCGCAAGCAAGGAACTACACTACATATGTATGCATTGGTATCAAATGGAAAAGAGGTAACATACGTGGACTAAACTGCAGAATGCCAGAATAAGAGGGGGACAGCTAGTCCTATCGAAGACTACGCTTCTGGTAACCTCCATCTTGCAGCAGAAGAAGAGAGTAGATGGTAAGTTCACCAAGTATCATCGCGTAGCATAATCCTACCAGGAAATCCTCTCCTCGTCGCCCTGTTAGAGAGCGATCACCGAGTTGTATCTGGCACTTGGAAGGGTGTGTTTTATCAAGTATCCGGTTCTAGTTGTCATAAGTTCAAGGTACAACTCCAAGTAATCCTGTTACCAAAGATCACGGCTATTCAAATAGATTAACTTCCCCGCAGGGGTGGACCACATTTGCCAACACACTCGATCCCCTTAGTCCGGACACACTTTCCTGAGTCATGCCCGGCCTCGGAAGATCAATACGTCGCAGCCCTACCTAAGCACAATAGAGAGGTCAGCACGCCGGTCTAAATCCTATGGCACAGGGGTCTGGGCCCATCGCCCATTGCACACCTGCACGTTGCGAGGGCGGCCGGAGAGCAGACCTAGCAACCTCCATTATAAAGGAAGTTACGTTATGTGGTCCAACCCAGCGCGCGCCGCTCAGTCGCTGACGTCAAGAAGGCTTCGGCTGATACCACGACGTCGAGTGCCCATAACTGTTCCCGCGTAGTTGGTTAGTGCATATAGGCAAGTAGCCATACTCAGATCAAATACCTAGATCTCGTTAAGCGTGTTATTTTGAAGTAACCGCGAACGCCAACCAGGGCCAGGCCCACCTCTCTCCTAGGTGGTCTCCGCCTGCCCTGTCGCTCCGCGTCAAAGTAACAGTCGGGGGCCGTCGGGAACCTAGGCCCACCACTACCTGGGTGGAACCACCTGCCCCTTCAGCCCCCAACATCGGAACCACTTGTGGGTACTCAACGAGCCGACCCGACTTTAGTCACAACATGTATAGTACGTATGTATAGAATAAACCCGTGATCATCACCCGACGTGATCACGGCCCGATATTATAGCATGGCAGACTGACAAGAATGTAGGGCCACTGATGATAACTAGCATCCTATACTAAGCATTTAGGATTGCAGGTAAGGTATCAACAGTTATAGCAACAATGAAAGGCTATGCATCAGAATAGGATTAACGGAAAGCAGTAACATGCTACACTACTCTAATGCAAGTAGTATAGAGGAGAGTAGGCAATATCTAGTGATCAAGGGGGAGGCTTGCCTGGTTGCTCTGGCAAGAGAGAGGGGTCGTCAACACCGTAGTCGTACTGGGTAGCAGCGGCGTCGGTCTCGGTGTCTAGCGAGAGAAGAGGGGGAAGAAATAATAAATAATAAGCAAACAGATGCATAGCGATGCATGACATGACAAGTAGCGGTGCTAGGGGTGCCCTAATGCAGTATGATGTGGTACCGGTGAAGGGGGGAAAACATCTGGGAAAATATCCCTGGTGTTTCGCGTTTTCGGACAAATGAACCGGAGGGGGTAAGTTGTGTGTTAGGGATGCGTGGCAGACGAACGGGCTGCATATCCGGATTCATCTCGTCGTTCTGAGCAACTTTCATGTAGAAAGTTTTTCCGTCCGAGCTATGGTTTATTTTATATTAATTTAAAACTTTTTTAGAATTAACATAATTAATTAAATTAGAAAATGCAATTATGACATCAGCATGATGTCAGGGTGATGTCAGCAGTCAAACAGTCAGTTGACTTAGTCAAACTGACGTGTGGGTCCCACTGTCATTGACACACTAACTAACTATGAGATTAACTAAATTAATTAGTTAATTAGATTAACTAACACAGGTTAATTAGGTTAATTAATTGTCCTGATTAATTAATTAATTAAGTTATTATTATTATTTAAAATTCTATTTTTATATCTTCTTTTTTAAACGTTCTGGGCATGGGGCCCACGTGTCATTGCCCCCACGGGGCCTATTGGGTGTGGCCCGAACGGGCATGCGGGCAACCGGCGAAGCGCCCGTCGAGGCCGGCCCGATGCGATGGGCGGGTGATGGAGCAAGACCGCGGTCGGCGGCAGCGCAGAGCAGCGGGCCGGCGCGCGGAGCGCTGCCGCAGCGATAGCGGTAGCCGCGCCAGAGAGCGGCGGCGAGCCGTGCGGGGTTGTGGTCGGGCACGAGGGGCGCGGCCATGGGCTGCTTGCGGCAGGCGCGCAGGGCGGCGATGCGCGGGCGTGTCGGGGGCGCGGCCATGGGACGGAGCGGCGCGTGCGGTCGCGGGCAGAGGCCGCGGTCAGGGAGGACGGCTGTCACATCCCTAGCTTCTGGCATTGCACTAGGGTAACTTCATGTGTGCATCATGCTTAAACTTTGAAAGAAACTTGAAATGGGGATTGCCTAAACCCTAGCATTAAAGGAATTCACTAGGTTCAACCAAAATATTTCCAGTAAATCCAAATGGCTTTAAAAAAATGTTCATCATTCTTGGAAAAAGCTGGAAACAGTAACCAGAGGTGATGCACATTTTTGCATGACATATTTGGGCTCTGGATTAAATCATACTCTATTTGCATTTGGGCATTTAAATGCTATTAAATATTTTAAATGCTCAAATAATCATAAACTAAAATGTTTACTGTAGGATATATTCCCAACAGTGATCATGAGTAGTTTCATGATTTTTGGAAGTGTCTAAGTATTTTTAATAAAGCCCTAAAGACTACAGAATAATAGAAAACCAAATTAAAACAGAAAACAGAGAGGGAGAGAGAACTACCTGGGCCAAGTTACCTGGCCTTCCAGCCCAGCTGGCGGCCCAGCCCACCAGGGGCTCCCGTGTCTTCTCCTTCCTCTGCCAGAAGGACCGAGGCGCGTGGCCACCGCACGCCGGCACGCGCACGGCCACCTCCTGCCTGCTTGCTGCTGCTGGAGTCGTCCCCGAGCACCACGCACTTCCCCTCGACCGCCTGCACCTCTCCTCTCTCCCCCTCGAGCACTCTTCCCTCCTCTGCCTCTTTCCCACGCGACCACCGAGCGCTGTCATCGCTGCCGACGAGTGCAACCACGGCCATCGCCTCCCCCTCGCTTCTCTGTGATGTCTAGAGGCTCCGCCTCGGCGCCACGGAGCCCCAAGATGAAGCACGCTCCCGCGGAGCGCCCTACGCGACGCCATCATCCTCATCCTTGCCGTCGGACACCAGAGATCCGTCTCACCGCCCCGCTCGCTCCGGCGCCTCCCCGAGCTCGCTGACCTTCCCTACATGATTGTCGTGAGCTCCTGGTCCATTCCCCCTTAACCACGTCGTCGTTTTCGTCCTGTAGCCACTGCCCTGCGAGTAACCGGAGCCGTCGTCCACCATGGACGTTGAGCCACGCGCTCCCGAGCTTCGCTTGCTCGCCCTAGTGGCACAGACTTGCTCCTGGTGACCCCACGACGCCGTCTATGCCTTTGGTTGAGCTCCCCGTGCTCCGCCACGGCGATCCCATGCAAACCCGTAGCTGTGCCGCCGCCAAAGCTCGTCGCCGACAAGATTCTGGCCGCCCCGCGACCCCCTCTCTAGCACATTGGATGCGCCCGAGCAACGGCTTCTCCCCGATGCTTTCTGCACGACAAACCGCGGCCCCTGGCATTTTTCCGACGCACGTCCGCCGCGACAAATGGTCGCCGGCGGCTGAACGCTGGCGAGCCGACGTGGCAACATTGTTAACTGCTAATAACGGGGCTAACTAACCCCCTCTCTCACTGAATATTGGGCCCCATGCCCTTAACTAACACCAGTTTAATTTCTGCTTAGTTTTATTTAAACATAGTGGACCCCGCACGTCAGTTGACCCGCTGACGTCACTGTTGACTGGCCCACCTATCTGTGAGACAAACTGGCACCGGGTCACTGACTAGTGGGCCCCACTGGTAAGGTTTGACCTAGACCAGCCCACTGGTAAGGTTTGACCTAGACCAGCCCCTAGATGCAGTAATTGATTTTCTAGATTTGAAATAAATCAGGAAATTCTAGAAAACAGTTTAAACTTCTAAAAATCATAGAAATTCAATCGTAACTCCAAATGAAATAATTTATATATGAAAAATTATCAGAAAAATTCAAGGAATCCATCTGTACCATTTTCATGCATGTTTGAGCAAGTTAACCTCACTATTTAGGATGAAACATGATTAGGGAAAATTTCATAATAGGTTTGGAGTTGGAATTTGATATAGTTTTGAATTCCACTTCAATTTAGATGACTTTCTGTTGCATTAGCCCAAATCACAACATATTGCCATGGCATGATCATGCATCATATTGTTTCATTGCATTGATTGTATTCTTCCTTGTTTGCCGGTAATTGCCCCCTCTCAGTAGACGTTGTTTCCGACGACATGATCGATGACACCGATGAAGAGCTATTCTATCTTTAGAAGTGCCAGGCAAGCACAACCCCCTTGTTCATTCCGATACAAGCCCACTCTCTCTCTCCTGCTCTCTTTTACCGCATTAGGACAACAACGATTCATCTGTTACTTGTTGCGGTAGTTGAACCTCTTATCCTCTGCATGACCTATCATTGCCACAGTAAATAGATGAAACCCACTAGCATGAGTAGGAGTTGTTTGAGCCCTGATGTGCCTACTCATTCATGCTTGTTTGTCATGCCTGCTATTGCTTAGAGTTGTGTCAGGTCTGATTCATCGGGGATGAATTGGAATAGTGATGAACATGTCCTACTGTGTGTGAGCTAAGTGTGTGAACACGATTTGGTAAAGGTAGCAGTGAGAGGCCATGTAGGAGTACATGGTGGGTTGTCTCATTGAAACCATTCTTAGGAACTGAGTTCTGTGTTTGTGATCCATGACCAGCTACTACCACGCATTGGGCCCGAAACGAATGGACCCTCTCGACTTATTAACTGCCCTTGTCCTCTGTCCAGGAGTTGCAACTAGTTTCTGGTGTTTGTAGGATATGTGTTGGCAGCCATGCATAGCGCTGACCCTAGGGGTGGGCTATGATGCGGTAGATACACCGTGACACAGTGTACCGGGCGCCTGTTTGGTGTCTCGGGAACCCTGCACACATCATTTGGGGCTGTGAGCGAAACTCCGGCCGGATCTCCTCATGGATAGAACCAGAATAGGCGATAAACCTGGACTAGAGACTCGTGTGGTTAGTTAGGTCGTGGCTGAATCCCTCGCCAGGCTTCCGCTTGAAGGTTGCCGAGATACACGACATGTACATGGTGGTAAGTGGCGAGAGCGTGTGTGAAGAAGTACACCCCTGCAGGGTTATAAATGATCTATTCAAATAGCCGTGTCCGCGGTAAAGGACTTCTGGGTTGCCTATAACAATTCATAGACAAGTGGAAGTGGATAATCTAAAACTCGCAAGATAAGTGTGAGTGCTATGGATGGCCTTCTCGTAGGGAGACGGGAGTGGACCCATAGTGGTGTATTGAATGGTGAATATGTGGACTCGTGTGCGCCACCTCAAAAGAGTTGCTTGCAGTCGTAGTTCAGGTTAGCCACTGAGTCAAAGCTGGCTTGCTGCAGTCAAACTCCACCCCCCCTTGTTGATACTGATGCATATGTAGCTAGTTCTGATGTAAGTCTTGTTGAGTACCTTTGTACTCACGTTTTCTTAATTTATCTTTTGTAGAGAGACTTCAGTCTCGCTAGTAATTCCGTGTGGACTTCGACGTTTAGCTTGCTACCTCAGCTACGATCTTGTGCCCTCGGCAGGATCTGGTAGATAGTCAGGCTTCTCAGCCCTTTTAATTTGTAGATGTCTATCCCCAGACATGTTAAGCTTCCGCATGTGCTTTGATTTGTATGCTATGATTGTTGGGTCATGAGACCCATGTTTGTAATATCTCGCTCCTCGGAGCCTACTGAATATATACTTGAGTCGTAGAGTCTTGTTGTGATGCCATGTTGTATTTACACATATCGAGCATATTGTGTGTATGATTGAAATGCTTGGTATGTGTGGGATCCGACAATCTAGTCGTTTATCCTTGGCAGCCTCTCTTATGGGGAAATGTAGTCTAGTGCTTCCTTAAGCCATAGTGGTATACTACAGCCCGGTTCACCGGAGTCCTGCTAGCCCAGCACTACTGCTCAGGACACTTGACTGGCCGGCATGTGTTTCACTTCGTTCCTATGTCTGTCCCTTCAGGGAAATGTCACGCGGTGACATCCGGAGTCCTACCTAGCCTGCTACAGCCCGGTTTACCGGAGTCCTGTTAGCCCAGTGCTACAGCCCGGATTCACACGCTGCTGACCGACATGCTCGAAGTTGATTCATGTATGCCTGTCTCCATGGGTTAGTGCCGCTTTGGGTTCACGACTAGCCATGTCGGCCCGGGTTCTCCGTCATATGGATGCTAGCGACACTATCATATACGTGAGCCAAAAGGTGCAAACGGCTCCGGGCCATGGTAAGGCGACACCCGTGGGAATACCATGTGTGAGGCTGCAAAGTGATATGAGGTGTTACCAGCTAGATCGATGTGACTTGGAATCGGGGTCCTGACAGCTTTGGTATCAGAGCCTGACTGCCTGTAGGATTGCCAAGCCATACTGGTCGAAGTTGAGTCTAGAAATGCTTTAGCTATATAAGGGAATTGATTGGGGAAGGGAACATAAGGCTCTTTTTACTCCTTTACCTTATGTCCTTCTGATCTGAGTCAACCTCTTCTTTTCTACGGGGTTAAGAAACTAGGCTTTCTCATCTATCTATCAGGATGACGTGTTACTAACCCGTTGACTTATAGGATTGATGGATTCATGCCGCAGTTCAGTTTCTAGTACTTCCGTGTGCTCATAATTGGTCTCGGAACCTTGATATTATGATGTTGAGTAGTTATGCCGCCACTTTGCAGGATGTCTCAAATCTTTTTGAGCATTTACAGCCGTTATGCTGTCCGAGTCATCCCAGGTTTCTAAGTAGTCTGATGCATTTGCAAACCCCTTCCTCCTGTTCTTGATGTCCAATTGGGCCAGATTAATCACACTAATCGATGAGTTGAGGTACTCTGTTGCCTCGACATATATGTTGGAGCTATTTTTATGGCCCTAGGTGTTTTAGGGAGTCACCTAGTGATCTAGCCATGTTTTGTATCCCCAGTGTGTGATTCTGGCCACTATTCTCGAAAGCATCCCGTGATGCCATGTAGTAGCAGGTACTCTATTCATGGGTTCTTGAACCCGATATTCACCCTACTTACCTCATGTTGATAGTGTTGCTAGTTCCTTTAGGATATTAGTAACCTTGCGACAGTCCTCGAGGTCCGTGGTATTTCCTTCTTCCAAATACCATGAACCATTAAGGCAGAAGTTCTTTGAACCAAAATATCACAATCAGAGTACTCTTGAGGAGTTCTCCATTCATAATTGTGATTTTGCCAGATCTACCTTTCTGCATGGGTTATCTGGAAGAAACATGTTGAACTTGGCTCGACATTTTAATCTATGCATCCACAACTCCTAAAGATATATGTCCTCTTGAGTTGTCCCTCTTCATTTATATTCCGACCATCGTCTATCAATTGATAGTTAGGAGTAATTGTGCATCTGTGTTATCGATGTTTATTATACTCGTGGTCCATTAAGCCATTCTATTCTGGAATGACTAGGAGAAACAAACTCCAATACCTCATCCATTTCTAGGATTGGGTCAAAGTAGTTGTATTCCACAGATCAAAATGCCAATCCAGCTTTTGTTCTATTCTACCCTGGAGTATTACCATCTTATGTCAAGAATGTCATGAGAATTGTACCACCTCCTATGAATTCTTGATTTAGTGATACTTCTTGCCATCATTGTTCATTCCTCGGTTTCGTGTTGTTGTAACCGGAATACGGACAAGTGAACCGTGATGTGTGAAATCAATACTCCTAGCAACTAGTTGCTTGGTAGTAAATGGGCAATATTCTCATTCTTAGCGTGTTGGTTATTGAATCATCATTCTAAGATAGATTGTGCTACCTAGTCCATTTTTCCTGGTGCACTCTTCGATCAATGAGTTAGGATTGTGTTGGTCCCTCGCTCTCTTGATCATATCGTCTTGCTCTGAAAAGCAAGATTGTTCCCGAGCTTAGAAACATATCGGTGGTTCATGATTTTCTGAATATTTCCTCGGAAGTATCACCAGGTTGCCCCTGACTGTTATGTTGAGCTCGTGATCAAGTTGGTTTCTTGTAAACCACCCCTTCTCCAAGAATCTGTGTTGGATACCCCGAGCTAGTTGGTTAAGCTGAACAACAACTTGGAGAGTTGGAAAATGAAAGTTTGTCCGGCTCAGTTCATTCCAAGGGATATCCTTGTGTGTGTGTGTTGAAGAAACATGATATTTTCATTGATTGTTCCTCGGGATCGGTTGTTGAATCTATCATCTTGTCCAAACCTTGATTTGAGTGTGGGCTATCGTCAAGTCAAATGAGAACCAAAGATGTTCATAATGTTGTCTTACTCGTGGGTTTCCTCGAGCATACACCGTTATATCTTTTTGGGTCTGGCCAATGCTATCACCTTGTTCACATAATTATGGAATTCCATCTTCATGGAAATCTGGATGACCTGTTGTTGAGCCCATCGACAATATTTTCATCTTATCCATGATTCATGTTGAACATTAAGCTAGTGTTGGAAACTTTGAAAGCATTTCTTCATGCTAGCTCATTAAGCATATGTTTGGTATAAGAAGTGACTTCCTCTAGATCACGTGCATTTAAAGCAAGTTGCCGCCATGAATTTGGGAAAGTTTGTTTCGCTTTCTCTGGAACCATCCCAAGTCAGTCATGCATACGTGCGAAGTATTCTGTGGTCTGGAGACTTGCAACCTTCATTCTATGTGAATCCCTAGCACACCAAGCCACTTATTGATTTGTTCAAGGAGAAGAAGTTTCTTCTTAAGAGCTAGACTTACGCAAGGACTTCGATATCCTCGATGATGGTTCCCCATCTGGACTCGGTAGTGTTTTATTATAAGACTACTATGTGGTGATGCTTGTCTGGGACAGAGTGTTCACAGGTTTGTAGCAAAACTGGCTCATGTTTTGGAGCTTACTATCGTAGTTCATTTTCTGAGAATCTCGCAACGTCATCTCGTCGGTTTGCATTGCAAACTTTCTTTTCTAGACATGCTGTCTGAAATATCCTATTACCAACCAGATCTGAATCTCAGGCAGATATGATGGTTGGAACTTTTCCAGGATCTATGATGTAGGTCCCGACAGGGTTGATGTTCTGGCCGACACACCTAGCCAGAAGATCAGTCATTGTAGTATCTTGCCCATTTTTCCATGAGGATTTTGTGCGACTTATTATAGAAGTTGTTCCTTAGGAATCCTTGTGCTCTCAGTTTCTTCGATGATTCTATAACCATTGAAACATTGGGAACACTCTCGACTGTTGAGTTTTGCCCCAGTTACCAGAATCATTCCCAGCATTTGCATTTTGTTCCCAGCTTGCACCTTAGTAGTAGTTGTCCAGGATCATCTTCAAAAGTGGACTTACCATGGGTCCCATCCATCTCCGATGATAAGCAAATCATCCATTGTGTTGTCTCCAACAAGGTAGTCCACATCATTCATCCTAGTCCGGGTATGCCATTTCTTCGAGCTCTTTCAAACGATCAATTGAAAATTGCTTTAAGTTGGTATGAAGAGTTTCAATGATCTATGGATCAAAAGTAATTCTTTTGCCACTTAAGGGAACAATCCAACGAGTCACCTTTCCGAAGGTGTCCCAGTACGAGATCATGGCAATTATTTCCTCTCCACCTTGACACCACCCACCATCTTTCTAAGCGTGGAATTGCTGCCCACAAATCAAACCTCGTCGTTTGTTCTTCCATCCCTCTCGATGTGTTCTATGTCTCAACTCAAGATGTTTCAACATCTCATTCCGCGAGTGGATCTTGTATAGCTCGATCTTTGAGAAGATCAATCTTAGTATAGTTTCTTTCTGTCGTCATCGCGTGGTTGAAGATCTCAAAAGCGAGGATGTCAAGATCAACATATGCAACGAATTAACAACCTTTTGAGGTGCAACCTGGATCGTGAAGATCATGTTGGTCTTGTGCCCCCCTTCCTTCTTACCTCACGTCTTGAATCTCGGGCCGAGATTCTTGTTTAGTGGGGGTGAGTTGTCACATCCCTAGCTTCTGGCATTGCACTAGGGTAACTTCATGTGTGCATCATGTTTAAACTTTGAAAGAAACTTGAAATGGGGATTGCCTAAACCCTAGCATTAAAGGAACTCACTAGGTTCAACCAAAATATTTCCAGTAAATCCAAATGGCTTTAAAAAAATGTTCATCATTATTGGAAAAAGCTGGAAACAGTAACCAGAGGTGATGTACATTTCTGCATGACATACTTGGGCTCTGGATTAAATCATACTCTATTTGAATTTGGGCATTTAAATGCTATTAAATATTTTAAATGCTCAAATAATCATAAACTAAAATGTTTACTGTAGGATATATTCCCAACAGTGATCATGAGTAGTTTCATGATTTTTGGAAGTGTCTAAGTATTTTTAATAAAGCCCTAAAGACTACAGAATAATAGAAAACCAAATTAAAACAGAAATGAGAGGGAGAGAGAACTACCTGGGCCAACTTACCTGGCCTTCCAGCCCACCTAGTGGCCCAGCTGGCGCCCAGCCCACCAGGGGCTCCCGTGTCTTCTCCTTCCTCTGCCAGAAGGACCAAGGCGCGTGGCCACCGCACGCCGGCACGCGCACGGCCACCTCCTGCCTGCTGGCCGCTGCTGGAGTCGTCCCTGAGCGCCACGCACTTCCCCTTGACCGCCTGCACCTCTCCTCTCTCCCCCTCGAGCACTCTTCCCTCCTCTGCCTCTTTCCCACGCGACCACCGAGCGCTGTCGTGGCCGCCTTCGAGCGCAACCGCGGCCATCGCCTCCCCCTCGCTGCTCTGTGCTGTCCAGAGGCTCCGCCTCGACGCCATGGATCCCCAAGACGAAGCACGCGCACGCGGAGCGCCCTAAGTGACGCCATCATCTCATCCTCGCCGTAGGACGCCGGAGATCCGTCTCGCCAGCCCGCTCGCTCCGGCGCCTCCCCGAGCTCGCTGACGCTCCCTACATGATCGCCGTGAGCTCCCGGTCCTTTCCCCCTTAACCACGTCGTTGTTTTCATCCCGTAGCCACTGCCCCGCGAGTAACCAGAGCCGCCGTCCGCCATGGACGTTGAGCCACGCGATCCCGAGCTTAGCTTGCTCGCCCTAGTGGCACAGATGGGCTCCTGGTGACCCCACGACGCCGTCTATGCCTTTGGTTGAGCCCACGCCGCGCCCGTGCAAACCCGTAGCTGCGCCGCCGCCAAAGCTCATCACCGGCGAGATTCCGGCCGCCCCGCGACCCCCTGTCTGGCCCATTGGATGCGCCCGAGCAAGGGCTTCTCCCCGATGGTTTCTGCACGACAAACCGCGGCCCCTGGCGTTTTTCTGACGCACATCCGCCGCAGCAAATGGTCGCCGGCGGCTGAACGCCGGCGAACTGACGTGGCAACATCGTTAACTGCTATTGACGGCACTAACTAACCCCCTCTCTCACTGACTACTAGGCCCCACGCCCTTAACTAACACCAGTTTAATTTCTGCTTAGTTTTATTTAAACACAGTGGACCCTGCACGTCAGTTGACCCGCTGACGTCACCGTTGACTGGCCCCACCTGTCTGTGAGACAAACTGGCATCGGGTCACTGACCAGTGGGCCCCACTGGTAAGGTTTGACCTGGACCAGCCCCTGTTGACCTGCTGACGTCGTCATGACGTGATGCTGATGCAGTAATTGATTTTCTGGATTTAAAATAAATCAGGAAATTCCAGAAAATAGTTTAAACTTCTAAAAATCATAGAAATTCAACTGTAACTCCAAATGAAATAATTTATATATGAAAAATTACCAGAAAAATTCAAGGAATCCATCTGTACCATTTTCATGCATGTTTGAGCAAGTTAACCTCACTGTTTAGGATGAAACATGGTTAGGGCAAATTTCATAATAGGTTTGGAGTTGGAATTTGATATAGTTTTGAATTCCACTTCAATTTAAATGACTTTCTGTTGCATTAGCCCAAATCACAACATATTGCCATGTCATGATCATGCATCATATTGTTGCATTGCATTGATTGTATTCTTCCTTGTTTGCCAGTAATTGCCCCCTCTCCGTAGACGTTGTTTCCGACGACATGATCGATGACACCGATGAAGAGCTATTCTATCTTCAGAAGTGCCAGGCAAGCACAACCCCCTTGTTCATTCCGATACAAGCCCACTCTCTCGCTCCTGCTCTCTTTTACTACATTAGGACAACAACGATTCATCTGTTACTTGTTGCGGTAATTGAACCCCTTATCCTCTGCATGACATGTCATTGCCATAGTAAATAGATGAAACCCACTAGCATGAGTAGGAGTTGTTTGAGCCCTGATGTGCCTACTCATTCATGCTTGTTTGTCATGCCTGCTATTGCCTAGAGTTGTGTCAGGTCTGATTCATCGGGGATGAATTGGAACAGTGATGCACATGTCCTACTATGTGTGAGCTAAGTGTGTGAACACGATTTGGTAAAGGTAGCGGTGAGAGGCCATGTAGGAGTACATGGTGGGTTGTCTCATTGAAACCTTTCTTAGGAACTGAGTTCTGTGTTTGTGATCCATGACCAGCTACTACCACGCATTGGGCCCGAAACCAATGGACCCTCTTGACTTATTAACTGCCCTTGTCCTCTGTCCAGGAGTTGCAACTAGTTTCTGGTGTTTGTAGGATATGTGTTGGCGGCCGTGCATAGCGCTCACCCTAGGGGTGGGCTATGATGCGGTAGATACATCGTGGCACGGTGTACCGGGCCCCCGTTTGGTGTCTCGGGAACCCTGCACACATCGTTTGGGGCTGTGAGCGAAACTCCGGCCGGATCTCCTCGCGGATGGAACCCGAATAGGCGATAAACCTGGACTAGAGACTCGTGAGGTTAGTCAGGTCGTGGCCGACTTCCTCGCCAGGGTTCCGCTTGAAGGTTGTCGAGATACACGATGTGTACATGGTGGTAAGTGGCGAGAGCGTGTGTGAAGAAGTACACCCCTGCAGGGTTATAAATGATCTATTCGAATAGCCGTGTCCGCGGTAAAGGACTTCTGGGTTTCCTATAACAGTTCATAGACAAGTGGAAGTGGATACTCTAAAACTCGCAAGATAAGTGTGAGTGTTATGGATGGCCTTCTCGTAGGGAGACGGGAGCGGACCCATAGTGGTGTATTGAATGGTGAATATGTGGACTCGTGTGCGCCACCTCAAAAGAGTTGGTTGCAGTCGTAGTTCAGGTTAGCCACTGAGTCAAAGCTGGCTTGCTACAGTCAAACTCCACCCCCCCCCCTTGTTGATACCGATGCATATATAGCTAGTTCTGATGTAAGTCTTGCTGAGTACCTTTGTACTCACGTTTGCTTAATTTATGTTTGCAGAGAGACTTCAGTCTCGCTAGTAGTTCCGTGTGGACTTCGACGTTTAGCTTGCTACCTCAGCAATGATCTTGTGCCCTCGGCAGGATCTGGTAGATAGTCAGGCTTCTCAGCCCTTTTCATTTGTAGATGTCTGTCCCCAGACATGTTAAGCTTCCGCATGTGCTTTGATTTGTATGCTATGATTGTTGGGTCATGAGACCCATGTTTGTAATATCTCGCTCCTCGGAGCCTAATGAATATATACTTGAGTCGTAGAGTCTTGTTGTGATGCCATGTTGTATTTACGCATATCGAGCATATTGTGTGTATGATTGAAATGCTTGGTATGTGTGGGATCCGACAATCTAGTCGTTTATCCTTGGTAGCCTCTCTTATGGGGAAATGTAGTCTAGTGCTTCCTTGAGCCATAGTAGTCTGCTACAGCCCGGTTCACCGGAGTCCTGCTAGCCCAGCACTACTTCTCAGGACACTTGACTGGCCGGCATGTGTTTCACTTCGTTCATTTGTCTGTCCCTTCGGGGAAATGTCATGCGGTGACATCCGGAGTCCTGCCTAGCCTGCTACAGCCCGGTTTACTGGAGTCCTGTTAGCCCAGTGCTACAGCCCGGATTCACACGCTGTTGACTGACATGCTCGAAGTTGATTCATGTATGCCTGTCTCCATGGGTTAGTGCCGCTTTGGGTTCACGACTAGCCATGTCGGCCCGGGTTCTCCGTCATATGGATGCTAGCGACACTATCATATACGTGAGCCAAAAGGTGCAAACGGCCCTGGGCCATGGTAAGGCAACACCCATGGAAATATCGTGCATGAGGCCGCAAAGTGATATGAGGTGTTACCAGCTAGATCGATGTGACTTGGAATCGGGGTCCTGACAACGGCGGAGCGCGTCAAGTGGGGTGGCCGGAGCAGGGCGGGAACCGCCCCGGGCGAAGGCCTCGGCAACGAGCGAGGGACGTGGGGGGAGGGGACGGTAGTGAGCAGTGTGGAGCCTGCAGTGGGGCTGTGCGGGCAGGCGTGGCGCGGCGGAGCAGGAGGGGCCGGAGCGGGGCGAGGCCAGCGCGCGGCACTAGGCGATGGCGGGACTGGACGGAGGAGAGGCCGGGCCTCACCGTGAGGCCGTAAGGTCCGGGGCAGTGGGGGTTGAGGCGGAGGACGAAGACGACCGGGCGATGGGGAGGCGCGCGACGATCCGGCGAGGTGGCTCTGGCGATGGCATCAAGCGGCGGGGGCGGCATCGGGTGATGCCTCGATCCAGAT
>NC_041386.1:129196233-129244928 GCF_002162155.2 Triticum dicoccoides | reverse complement strand
ACATGGGTGGGGGAGTGGGAGACAGGGGTTAGGTTTTCCGGCGGTGGGGGGTTATGGCGGGGTTAGGTGGGTCAGCCTGGTTGGATGGCCTGCTAGGCTGAGGCCCAGTGGGGGGTCCCTTTTTTCCTTTTACAGTTTTACTTTGTTTTTCTTTTTGTTTAGTTTCAGTTTTGTTTTATTTTTCTAAAGCAAAAAAATAGTTTCATGAAATAAGAAACTTGCACCTAAAATTGAATTATAAATCAAGCTACTGCCACATTAAGTTTGGCATCAAATTAAAATAGTTTGTAATTTATACAGTTCTAAAAAGGCATTTAAATTATTACGATAGACATTGATTTATTACATTGGGGCAATTAAACACCTTATCAAAATGTTGGTCCACTATGATAATTATTCAAGGATTGTTTGCAACACTTTCAACATTTTTGTTTTAATATTTGAAAACATTTGATGTTTGCCTCTATTTTGAATATGAATTTGAATCGGTTTTGAACTAACGCGAACTTAGCAATAGTAATCGAGGTGACATGGCATCATTAGCAGAGGTTACGGTAGCTTAATTACCCGGGCGTCACATCAGCCGACCAATTATTCCCTTAAGAACGCTAGCTTTCGGCTTCACCCGTCTGAGGTACATGTCCGGATGACCCGGTTGTAACAATTGCAGAGGTGCTCCCTTTATGCCCTAGCCGAACAAGCGGGAATGTAGGGCATAAGCACAGGAGCTAGGCAATCTAGCTTAGCAAAAATTTAAGTCATAGTGGTGCATATAGTGGCGAAGACAGGACGTATGTGAGAAAACAATCATACATATGGTGAGCTTTATGCTTAAAATAATAAGCTTCTATTGAGAGGAGCGCCCAGTCATGCTGGGGTGTGTACATTTAAGGATGCATTCTCCTCGAGTGTGCATCTTACCCGAACACATGCTAGGAATCGTAAAGAAACACGAAAAAAGAAAAAAGGTAAAAGAAAAAAGGAGAACAAGGGGACGAACAAAGATATGTGTCCAGACTCAGGCGTAGAATCTTCGGAGTCGCGCGATGTTCCATGGGTTCGGCTCTATGCGATTGTCCGATGCATTGTGAAGGTGATAGGCTCCTCAAGTGAGAATTTCATCTATAATGAAGGGACCCTCCCATTTGGGCTTGAGTTTGTCCTTTTTTTTCTCTAGTAGGCATAGAACGAGTTCACCGACATTGTAAGTCTTTGCCCGCACTTCTTTGCTTTGGTATCTTTGAGCTTGTTGTTGGTAGAATGCGGAACGGGCCTTTGCAACATCGCGCTCCTCCTCAAGGCCATCTAGATCGTCCTGCCGATCGAGCTCGGCCTCTCTCTCCTCATACATGCGCACTCGAGGTGAGTCATGAATAATATCGCAAGGCAAGACAACCTCTACGCCATACACCATGAAGAATGGTGTGTATCCGGTCGTTCGATTGGGCGTGGTTCGCAACCCAAAGAGTACAGAGTCAAGCTCTTCGACCCAGTGTTTGCCTGACTCCTTTAGGGATCGCACTAGTCTGGGTTTGATGCGTCTCATTATCATGCCATTGGCCGTTCAACTTGATCGTTTGTTTGCGGGTGATATATGGAGGCATAATCAAGCTTAATGCCCACATTAGTGCACCAAGTTTTCACCTCGTCGGTTGTGAAGTTAGAGTCGTTGTCAGTAATAATGTGGTGTGGGACACCATAATGGTGTACGACACTAGATATAAAATCTATCACCGGTCCGGCTTCAGCCGTTTTAACTGGTTTGGCCTCGATCCACTTAGTGAATTTATCCACCATGACCAGCAAGTGTTTTTTCTTATGGCCTCCCCCTTTATGGGTTCCTACCATGTCCAGTCCCCAGACCGCGAAAGTCCAAGTAATGGGGATTGTTCATAGGGCAGTGGGCGGCATATGGCTTTGATTGAAAAAAATCTGACATCCGACACAATGTTGTACCAGGTCTGATACGTCTCCGTCATATCTACTTTTCCAAACACTTTTTCCCTTGTTTTGGACTCTAACTTGTATGATTTGAATGGAACTAACCTGGACTGACGCTATTTTCAGCAGAATTGCCATGGTGTTATTTTTGTGTGGAAATAAAAGTTCTCGAAATGACCTAAAAATCAACGGAGATTATTTTGGGAATATATAAAAAATACTGGAAGAAGACTCCACGTCAGGGGACCCACACCCTGTCCACAAGGGTGGGGGAGCGCCTACCCCCCTGGGCCCGCCCCTTGCCTCATGGGCCCCCTGACGCTCCACCGACCTCAACTCCAACTCCATATATTCACTTTCAGGGAGAAAAAATTAGAGAGAAGAACTCATCACATTTTACGATACGGAGCCGCCGCCAAGCCCTAAACTCTCTCGGGAGGGCTGGTCTGGAGTCTGTTCGGGGCTCTAGAGAGGCGAATCCGTCGCCATCATCATCATCAACCTTCCTCCATCACCAATTTCATGATGCTCACCACCATGCGTGAGTAATTCCATCGTAGGCTTGCTGTACGGTGATGGGTTGGATGAGATTTATCATGTAATCGAGTTAGTTTTGTTAGGGTTTGATCCCTAGTATCCAATATGTTCTGATATTGATGTTGCTATGACTTTGCTATGCTTAATGCTTGTCACTAGGGCCCGAGTGACATGATTTCAGATCTGAACCTATTATGTTTTCATGAATATATGTGAGTTCTTGATCCTATCTTGCAAGTCTATAGTCACCTATTATGTGTTATGATCCGTTAACCCCAAAGTGACAATAATCGGGACCATTACCGTTGATGACCGTAGTTTGAGGATTTCATGTATTCACTATGTGTTAATGCTTTGTTCCGGTACTCTATTAAAAGGAGGCCTTAATATCCCTTAGTTTCCAATAGGACCCCGCTGCCACGGGAGGGTACGACAAAAGATGTCATGCAAGTTCCTTTCCATAAGCACGTATGACTATATTCAGAATACATGCCTACATTACATTGATGAACTGGAGCTAGTTCTGTGTCACCCTATGTTATAAGTGTTGCATGATTGATCGCAACCAACATAATTCTCCATCACCGATCCAATGCCTATGAGCTTTTCCTGTATTGTTCTTTGCTTATTTACTTTTCTGTTGCTACTGTTACAATCACTATAAAAAGAAAAAATATTACTTTTGCTACCATTACCATTATTATCATATTACTTTGCTACTAAACACTTTGCTGCAGATATTAAGTTTCTAGGTGTGGTTGAATTGACAACTCAGCTGCCAATACTTGAGAATATTCTTTGGCTCCATTTATGTCAAATCAATAAATTTGGGTTGAATACTCTACCCTCGAAAACTGTTGCGATCCCCTTTACTTGTGGGTTATCAAGACTATTTTCTGGTGCCATTGCCGGGGAGCATAGCTCTATTCTTTGAGTCACTTGGGATTTATATCTGCTTATCATTATGAAGAACTTGAAAGATCAAAGAACCAAGATTTTTCCCTCAACTATGAGGGGAGGTAAGGAACTGCCATCTAGCTCTGCACTTGATTCACCTTCTATTTTGAGTAAACTTGTGACACTTACACATGCTATTGATTCCGATAGGTTGCATGTTATTCATGATGCCACTTCTCCTTTGCGTGATATTTATGATGAAACTACTTCTATTCTTGATACTACTGTGCCACTAGGTGAATTTCTTGATGAACAACTTGCTAGGGCTAGAGAAAATGAAATTATTGAAACTAGTAATATTGATGAAATTGATGATGAAGATTCTCCCCCTAGATATGAATTGTGTGTTGTTCATGAGGGTTATGTTATGGATGAAGAAACTTCTAGAGACTTCTTAGCTTGCAATGATAGATCTGATCTTAAGAAATTATTAGCTAAGCTTAAAGAAAAATCTTTGAATGCTAGAATGAAATATCACCCTGCTTTTGCTACTTCATCTATCTTTATTACTGATAAGGATTATGATTTCTCTGTTGATCCTGAGTTAATTACTTTGGTTGAACCTGATCCTTTTTCTGGCTATGAATCTGAAACTGTTGTGGCACATCTTACTAAATTAAATGATATAGCCACCATCTTTACACATGATGAGGAAACTCGCTATTATTTTATCATTAAGTTGTTTCCGTTCTCATTAAAGGGTGATGCTAAAATATGGTTTAATTCTCTTGATCCTGGTTGTGTGCGTAGTCCCCAGGATATGGTGTATTACTTCTCTGCTAAATATTTCCCCGCTCATAAGAAACAAGCTGCTTTAAGGGAAATATATAATTTTGTGCAAATTGAAGAAGAGAGTCTCCCACAAGCTTGGGGGGGCTTCTCCAATTACTTAATGCTTTGCCTGATCATCCTCTCAAGAAAAATGAAATACTTGATATCTTTTATAATGGACTAACCGATGCTTCTAGAGACCACCTGGATAGTTGTGCTGGTTGTGTTTTCAGGGAAAAAACTGTTGATCAAGCTGAATTGCTATTGAATAATATGTTGACTATTGAAAATAATTGGACACTTACTGAACCAACTCCTAAGCCAACTCCGAAAAAAGGGGTATTCTATTTCTCAGTCTTGAAGATATGCAAAAGGCAAATAAATCTATGAAAGAAAAGGGTATTAAAACTGAAGATGTTAAGAATTTACCACCTATTGAAGAAATACATGGTCTTAATTTTCCGCCTGTTGAAGAAACACATGGCCTTGATAACCCGACACAGGTAGTAGAGGTAAATTGTCTCTATAGATTCGATACATGTGAAATCCCATTTACTAAGTTTGCTAGCCCATGCTTGGATGAGTTTGATGACTTTATGGTTAAACAAGAAAACTTTAATGCTTATGTTGGTAGACAATTGAAACACAATCCTGATATGCTTGAACACTTGGGTGATTATATGGCTAATGTTAAAGGTGAACTTAAACTTATTAGTAACCATACTTCTATGGTTACCACTCAAGTAGAACAAGTACTTAAAGATCAGAATGATTTGCTCAATGAACTAAATAATAAGAAGAATGATAATGTTGTTAGAGTTATGCCTAGAGGTGGTAAAATGACTCAGGAACCTTTGTATCCTGAGGGCCATCCTAAGATAATTGAGCAAGATTCTTAGAGAATTAATATTGATGCACCTAGTCCTTCTAAAAGGAAGAAAAATAAAAATGATAGGACTTTGCATGCTTCTAGTTAACCTGTTATTGACACACCTGAGAATCCCAATGATATTTCTATTTCTGATGCTGAAACACAATCTGGTAATGAACATGAACCTAGTGATAATGTTAATAATGATGTTCATGTTGATGCTCAACCTAGCAATGATAATGATGTAGAGATTGAACCTGTTGTTGATCTGGATAACCCACAATCAAAGAATCAACGTTATGACAAGAGAGACTTCGTTGCTAGGAAGCACGGTAAAGAAAGAGAACCATGGGTTCAGAAACCCATGCCTTTTCCTCCTAAAACATCCAAGAAAAAGGATGATGAGGATTTTGAGCGCTTTGCTTAAATGATTAGACCTATGTTTTTGCGTATGCATTTGACTGATATGCTTAAAACTTTACCATTCTGTTTGGGAACCGCCTATAATGTGTGTAGCATGGAAGATATCGCCATCTCTTGGTTGTTATGTTGACAATGTTAGTATACCGCTCAAAATATTATTCACCTCTGTTTCAAAACCGAGCTCTGGCACCTCTACAAATCCCTGCTTCCCTCTGCGAAGGGCCTATCTATTTACTTTTATGCTGAGTCATCATCCTGTTATTAAAAAGCACCAGTTAGAGAGCATCGCTGTCACTTGCAGTCATTAATGTTAGTTTACATTGTGTATGACTTAACTAGATCTCTTTTACCATGAATTAAAATGTCTAGTCAGTCCTTGGTCTTTAAAGGTGCTCTGCATTTATGTTTTGCCGTCTCAGAAAGGGCTAGCGAGATACCATCTTGTTATATCATATTATGATTGTTTTGAGAAAGTGTTGTCATCCGAGATTTATTATTATGGCTCGCTAGTTGATTATGCTGTTGATATGAGTAAACTTGAGACCTATGCGTTATTGCGAATGTGGTTAGTTATAATCTTTGCTGAAAACTTGAATGCTGGCTTTACATATTTACAACAACAAGAGCAAACAGAGTTTGTAAAAGGTTTTCTTTATCACTTTCAGTTTGTCAACTGAATTGCTTGAGGACAAGCAAAGGTTTAAGCTTGGGGGAGTTGATACGTCTCCAACGTATCTACTTTTCCAAACGCTTTTGCCCTTGTTTTGGACTCTAACTTGCATGATTTGAATGGAACTAACCCGGACTGACGCTGTTTTCAGTAGAATTACCATGGTGTTATTTATGTGCAGCAGCAAACGTTCTCGGAATGACCTGAAACTTCACGGAGCAACTTTTTAGAAAATATGAAAAATACCTGCAAAAGATGAAGGCCAGGGGGCCCACCACCTGTCCACGAGGGTGGGGGCGCGCCTGCCCCCCTAGGGTGCGCCCCCCTACCTCGTGGGCCCCCTGTTGCCTCTCCGACTCCAACTCCAACTCCATATACAGAGTTTCGGGGAGAAAAAAATCAGAGAGAACAAATCATCGCGTTTTACGATACGGAGCCGCCACCAAGCCCTAAAACCTCTCGGGAGGGCTGATCTGGAGTCCGTTCGGGGCTCCGGAGAGGGGAATCCGTCGCCATCGTCATCATCAACCATCCTCCATCACCAATTTCATGATGCTCACCGCCGTGCGTGAGTAATTCAATCGTAGGCTTGCTGGACGGTGATAGGTTGGATGGGATCTATCATGTAATCGAGTTAGTTTTGTTAGGGTTTGATCCCTAGTGTCCACTATGTTCTCAGATTGATATTGCTATGACTTTGCAATGCTTAATGCTTGTCACTAGGGCCCGAGTGCCATGATTTCAGATCTAAACCTATTATGTTTTCATCAATATATGAGTGTTCTTGATCCTATCTTGCAAGTCTATAGTCACCTATTATGTGTTATGATCCGTTAACCCCGAAGTGACAATAATCGGGATACTTACCGGTGATGACCGTAGTTTGAGGAGTTCATGTATTCACTATGTGTGAATGCTTTGTTCCGGTTCTCTATTAGAAGGAGGCCTTAATGCTGCCACGGGAGGGTAGGACAAAAGATGGCATGCAAGTTCTTTTCCATAAGCACGTATGACTATATTTGGAATACATGCCTACATTATATTGATGAACTTGAGCTAGTTCTGTGTCACCCTAGGTTATGACTGTTACATGATGAACCGCATCCGGCATAATTCTCCATCACCGATCCATTGCCTACGAGCTTTAAACATATTGTTCTTCGCTTATTTACTTTCCTGTTGCTATTGCTATCATCACTACAATATACCAAAAACATTACTTTAACTACTGTTACCTTTTGCTACCGTTACCACTACTATCATATTACTTTGCTACTAAATACTTTGCTGCAGATATTAAGTTTCCAGGTGTGGTTGAATTGACAACTCAGTTGCTAATACTTGAGAGTATTCTTTGGCTCCCCTTGTGTCGAATCAATAAATTTGGGTTGAATACTTTACCCTCGAAAACTATTGCGATCCCCTATACTTGCGGGTTATCAAGACTATTTTCTGGCGCCGTTGCCGGGGACCATAGCTCTATTCTTTGAGTCACTTGGGATATATATCTGCTTATCATTATGAAGAACTTGAAAGATCCAAGAACCAAGATCTATCCATCAACTATGGGGGGGAGGTAAGCAACTGCCATCTAGCTCTGTACTTGATTCACCTTCTGTTTTGAGTAAGCTTGCGACACCTACACCTGCTTCTGTTATTCGTTCTGATATGTCGTATGTTATTGATGATGCCACTTCTGCTATCCATGATACTTATGATGAAACTACCTCTATGCCTGATATTACTATGCCACTTAGTGATTTTCTTGATAAACAACGTGCTAGGGCTAGAGAAATTGAAAATATTGAATCTGATGATATTGATGAAAGTGATGATGAAGAATCACTTGTTATTCCTAAGGGTTATGTTTTTGATCAAGAAGCTTCTTTAGCCATTTTAGCTTGCAAAAATAGAAATGAACTCAAAAGGTTATTAGCTAAATGGAGTAAGCAATCTCTAAATGCTAGAATGAAACCAGGCCCTACTTTTGCTACTTCACCTATCTTTGTTACTGATAAGGATTATGAATTCTCTGTTGATCCTGATATAATTACTTTGGTTGAATCTGATCCTTTTCATGGTTATGAATTTGAAACTGTTGTGGCATATCTTACTAAATTGAATGATATAGCCACCCTGTTCACTAAATATGAGAGAACTCATTACTTTTACATACTTAAAATATTTTCGTTCCCATTAAAGGGTGATGCTAAGATATAGTTTAATTCTCTTGATCCTGGTTGTGTGCATAGTCCCCAGGATATAATTTATTACTTCTCTGCTAAATATTTCCCTGCTCATAAGAAACAAGCTGCTTTAAGGGATATATATAATTTTGTGCAAATTGAAGAAGAGAGTCTCCCACAAGCTTGGGGGAGGCTTCTCCAATTACTTAATGCTTTGCCTGATCATCCTCTTAAGAAAAATGAAATACTTGATATCTTTTATAATGGACTAACCGATGCCTCCAGAGATTACCTGGATAGTTGTGCTCGTTCTGTTTTCAGGGAAAGAACATCGGATGAAACTGACATTCTATTGAATATATGTTGACAAATGAAAATAATTGGACACCTCCGGAGCCAATTCCTGAGCCTATTCCTAAACCAACTCCGAAGAAGAGGGGTATTCTATTTCTCAGTCCTGAAGATATGTAAGAGGCAAAGAAATCTATGAAAGTAAAAGGTATTAAAGCTGAAGATGTTAAGAATTTACCTCCTATTGAAGAAATACATGGTCTTAATTTACCGCCTGTTGAACGAACATATAATCTTAAACCATTACCTATTGAAGAAAATCATGGTCTTGATAACCCGACACAGGTAATAAAGGTAAATTCTCTCTATAGATATGATAAAGCTGTAATCCCATTTACTAAATTTGCTAGCCCATGTTTAGATGAGTTTGATAAATTTATGGCTAAGCAAGAAGACTTTAATGCTTATTTTGGTAGACAATTGAAATACAATTCAAATATGCTTGAACACTTGGGTGATTATATGGCTAATGTTAAAGGTGAACTTAAACTTATTAGTAAACGTGATTCTATGGTTACCACTCAAGTAGAACAAGTACTTAAAGCTCAAAATTATTTTCTCAATGAATTGAATAGTAAGGATAATGATAATGTTGTTAGAGTTATGACTAGAGGTGGTAAGATGACTCAGGAACCTTTGTATCCTGAAGGCCACCCTAAGAGAATTGAGCAAGATTCTCAGAGAAATAATATAGATGTACCTAGTTCTTCTAAAAAGAAGAAAAAGAAAAATGATAGGACTTTGCATGCTTCTAGTGATCCTATTGTTGAAACACCTGAGAATCCAAATGATATTTCTATTTCTGATGCTGAAACACAATCTGGTAATGAACCTGAAACTAGTGATAATGTTAATGATAATGTTCATAATGATGCTCAACCTAGTAATGATAATGACATAGAAATTGAACCTGCTATTGATCTTGATAACCCACAACCAAAAAATCAACGTTATGATAAAAAAGACTTTGTTGCTAGGAAACATGGTAAAGAAAGAGAGCCTTGGGTTCAGAAACCCATGCCTTTCCCTCCCAAACCATCCAAGAAAAAGGATGATGAGGATTTTGAGCGCTTTGCTGAAATGATTAGACCTATCTTTTTGCGTATGCGATTAACTGATATACTCAAAACCAATCCTTATGCTAAGTACATGAAAGATATTATTACAAATAAAATAAAGATACCGGAAGCTGAAATTTCCACCATGCTTGCTAATTATACTTTTAAGGGTGGAATACCAAAGAAACTTAGAGATCCCGGTGTACCCACTATACCATGCTCTATTAAAAGAAACTATGTTAAAACTGCATTATGTGATCTTGGAGCCGGTGTTAGTGTTATGCCTCTCTCTTTATATCATAGACTTGATTTGAATAAGTTGACACCTACTGAAATATCTTTGCAAATGGCTGATAAATCTACTGCTATACCTGTCGGTATTTGTTAGGATGTGCCTGTTGTAGTTGCAAACGTTACTATTTTAACGGACTTTGTTATTCTTGATATTCCCGAGGACGATAGTATGTCTATTATTCTTGGAGGACCCTTTTTGAATACTGCAGGGGCAGTTATTGATTGCACTAAAGGCAATGTCACTTTTCATGTTAATGGCAATGAGCATATGGTACACTTTCCGAGGAAACAACCTCAAGTTAATAGTATCAACTCTATTGGAAAAATTCCATCGATTATATTTGGAGGTTTTGAATTTCCTCTTCCTACTGTCAAGAAGAAATATGATATTCTTATTATTGGGGATGTGCATATCCCCGTTGAGGTAACATAGTGTTATTCGAAATTTCTCCGGTTCCATGTTATTCGGAATGAGTTCATTAACAAGACTTGATCAACCTTGCTAGTGGATTCCTTTTGATGATCATGAGATGGATGAAACTAGAAGGCACAACCTTCTATACCCCACTTTTACTTTCTGTTACTTATATTAAATAAAATAAAAATAAATATTTTTCTGTCTGTTATCTGATTATCTGTGCAATATAAAAATACCTCGAAAATAAAAGTTCTCCAAATGCCCTGAAATTTAAATATGATTTTTTTCTAGAATATGTGAGAATATTTGGCACTGAGAACACAACAGGGGGGCCAACCACCTGCCCACGAGGGTGGAGGGCGCGCCCTACCCCCTGGGGGCGCCCCCTGCCTTGTGGGCCCATGGTGGCCCTCCTCCACTTATCCTTTCACCCATACACTTCTTCTTCCTCCCACAAACACGAATAACCAGCTCAAACCCGAGTCCAAGCTCGTTTTGCTGCCATTTTCGATCTCCTTGCTCAAAGCACCTCTCGCAAAACTGCTTGTGGAGATTGTTCCTTGGTATGTGACTCCTCCATTGGTCCGATTAGTTTTTGTTCTAGTGCTTTATTCATTTCAAATTTTTGCTGCTTAGGTGACCCTGTTCTTGAGCTTGCATGTCAAATTTATATGGTTCCAAGTAGTTTTGATGCGTGATTTAGGCCCTAGGCACTTGTAGGAGTAATTGCTATCAATATTATTGAGTTTGGCTTACTTTTATTTTGAAGTTACAAAAATTTTCAGAATTTTTCAGAAAATGATGAGGAGACTTTTGAGGGGCTCATCGAGCCAAAGCTCGAAGGAAAAGGCACCAAAGCCTAAGTGTAATCCGCCTCGCACCGCGGAGATTCGGGCGTGTGAATGACCTTATAATGATTTCTTGAGAGCAGCCTGGATTTATGAAGATTTTCATGAATTGGCTAAAAATGCAGGCCTCACCACTTTCCTCCACGACCAATGCAATTAGTATCTCTTACTCACAAATACCTTTGTGCAAAACTTTCATTTCCATTCTAGGAGCTCACCACCTACGGTGGAGTTTCATTTATATGATGAGCATAAGGAGATGTCACTTTATGATTTTTGTCGGGTTTGTTTAGTCCCTTTTGGGGGCAAGACAGAAGAACCACATCGCGATGATGTGGAGGGGTTTATTGACACTATCACTGTAGGGGAAACAAGGAAGGTTTCCGATGCACGAATCACTAGCATACATTTTCTTGTTTTACGTTACTTTGCATTATTTGCTAGTCGTCGTTTAATTGGTCGCGGAAACTGTGGAAACCTTAGTATCCCTGATATTATTATTTTGCTCCACGGTTTATATGGTGATAACTCTGTTAGTATGGGCGGCATTATTGCTAAACGGTTAAGTCTGAACCATACAAAGGGCCCCATCTTTGGAGGCATCTATGCTTCACGCCTAGCTGAACATTTTAACATACCTATTAGGCATTATGAGAAGGAAGAAAAAGTGTTGCCTCGTGTTTATTTAGATTATGAAAGTATGGTGGAACATGATTTTATTGTTAATAATAGGGAAGGAGAGCGTAAATATCAATTGTTCTTTAATAAACATCATCCTGGGACTATTACCCTGCCTGCTCCTTCTTTGTTTGATTTATCTGTAGGCACGTACCTTGTTCGGTTGAAGGCTATTCACGCCTACCGGAACCCTGCACCAGCCGTGGAGCCAGAGCCGGAACCACAAGTTGATCCTTCACGACAGTCTAATTACTAGTGGGATCCGGAGATGATTGTCAGGCAGTGGCAAGTGGAGTCTTCCTCTTCTTCTTCTCAATACGACCCCAACTACTATTATGGATATCCGCCAGGCCAGCCGTGGCCATAGACCAACTTAGGCCAAAAGCCTAAGCTTGGGGGAGTACGTATTTCCCACTGAGATTACATTTATGTTCACACACTCATTGCTAGATGTCAGTGCTCATACTTTTTCATTGTATCATCCATGCTAGTTTAATTCCCTTTTTATGCTTTCTTCTTGTGTGTTTAATAATCTTAAGAAAAACAAAAAAAATAGTTGTAGCTTTTAATTAGTTTAATTTCCATGCTTGTAGTAGTAATTAAAAAGAAAACCCAAAAAGATTTCATGTTCTTCTTTTTGCTTGTTGGGAGCTTTCCCGTGTAAATAGTTTTATTTCTTTTCTTTTCTTTAGGGGTTGATAGGAGAAGACCATAATTAAATTGTTGAAGTGGCTCTTATATGCATTATTGTTTATCTAACAAAAGAGCCCATATTGCCTTGTCTTCTCCTGTTTATTGAATGCTTGCAGATTCCAACTTTTCCAATGCACATGCACTATTATCATTATTCACATCGTTCGGTTGTGCAAGTGAAAGGCAATTATGATGATTATGATGGACTGACTGAGATGAGAAAAGTTGGTATGAACTCGACCTCTTTTGTTTTTGTAAATATGATTAGTTCATCATTCCTGATTCAGCCTATTATGAATAAACATGTTTGCAATGACAACTAGAGATCATAGTTTCTTGTGCCACGCTTGATTAGCTATGAGTTATAATGGTTTACCTTGCGTGCCAACATGCTATTAAAATGGTTATGATATGGTATGATAGGGTGGTATCCTCCTCTGAATGATTTAAGTGACTTGACTTGGCGCATGTTCACGCATGTAGTTGAAACAAAATCAACATATCCTTCATGATATTCATGTTCATGGTGGATTATATCCTACTCATGCTTGCATTCGGTGTTGATTAATTTTAATGCATGTTCATGACTGTTGTCGCTCTCTAGCTGGTCGCTTCCCAGTCTTTTGCTAGCCTTCACCTGTACTAAGCGGGAATACTGCTTGTGCATCCAATCCCTTAAACCCCAAAGTTATTCCACATGAGTCCACTATACCTACCTATATACGGTATCTACCTGCCATTCCAAGTAAATTTGAATGTGCCAAACTCTAAACCTTCAACTAAATATCCTGTTTTGTATGCTCGAATAGCTCATGTATCAACTAGGGCTGTCCGTATCTTCCATGTTAGGCGGGTTATTCTCAAGAGGAGTGGACTCCGCTCCTCACTCACGAGATAAATGGCTGGTCATCGGGATGCCCAGTCCCATGCTTTATGAAAACTAAATCAAAATAATTGCAAACAAAACTCCCCCTGGGACTCTTGTTAGTTGGAGGCACTCGTTGTTTCGAGCAAGCCATGGATTGATGCTTGTTGGTGGAAGGGGGAGTATAAACTTTACCATTCTGTTTGGGAACCGCCTATAATGTGTGCAGCATGCAAGATATCGGCATCTCTTGGTTGTTATGTTGACAATGAAAGTATACC
Source organism: Triticum dicoccoides (assembly GCF_002162155.2). Classification (NCBI taxonomy): domain Eukaryota; kingdom Viridiplantae; phylum Streptophyta; class Magnoliopsida; order Poales; family Poaceae; genus Triticum; species Triticum dicoccoides. The sequence goes on along the minus strand of NC_041386.1, from coordinate 129,231,086 downwards.
GCTCAAAATATTATTCACCTTTGTTTCAAAACCGAGCTCTGGCACCTCTACAAATCCCTACTTCCCTCTGTGAAGGGCCTATCTATTTACTTTTATGCTGAGTCATCATCCTATTATTAAAAAGCACCAGTTAGAGAGCGTTGATGTCATTTGCATTCATTACTGTTAGTTTACATTGTGTATGAGTTGACTGGATCTCTTTTACCATGAATTACAATGTCTAGTCAGTCCTTGGTCTTTAAAGGTGCTCTACATTTATGTTTTGCGGTCTCAGAAAGGGCTAGCGAGATACCATCTTGTTATATCATATTTATGATTGTTTTGAGAAAGTGTTGTCATCCGAGATTTATTATTATGGCTCGCTAGTTGATTATGCTATTGATATGAGTAAACTTGAGACCTATGCGTTATTGCGAATGTGGTTAGTTATAATCTTTGCTGAAAACTTGAATGCTGGCTTTACATATTTACAACAACAAGAGCAAACAGAGTTTGTAAAAGTTTTTCTTTATCACTATCAGTTTTTCAACTGAATTGCTTGAGGACAAGCAAAGGTTTAAACTTGGGGGAGTTGATACGTCTCCAACGTATCTACTTTTCCAAACACTTTTGCCCTTGTTTTGGACTCTAACTTGCATGATTTGAATGGAACTAACCCGGACTGACGTTGTTTCAGTAGAATTACCATGGTGTTATTTATGTGCAGGAGCAAACGTTCTCGGAATGACCTGAAACTTCACGGAGCAACATTTCAGAAAATATGAAAAATATCTGCAAAATATGAAGGCCAGGGGGCCCACCACCTGTCCATGAGGGTGGGGGAGGCACCTTCCTCCCTAGGGCGCGCCCCCCTACCTCGTGGGCCCCCTGTTGCCTCTCCGACTCCAACTCCAACTCCATATATTGAGTTTCAGGGAGAAAAAAATCAGAGAGAAGAAATCATCACGTTTTACGATACGGAGCCGCCGCCAGGCCCTAAAACCTCTCGGGAGGGCTGATCTGGAGTCCGTTCGGGGCTCTGGAGAGGGGAATCCATCGCCATCGTCATCATCAACCATCCTCCATCACCAATTTCATGATGCTCACCGCCGTGCATGAGTAATTCCATCATAGGATTGCTGGACGGTGATGGGTTGGATGGGTTCTATCATGTAATCGAGTTAGTTTTGTTAGGGTTTGATCCCTAGTGTCCACTATGTTCTCAGATTGATGTTGTTGTGACTTTGCTATGCTTAATGCTTGTCACTAGGGCCCTAGTGCCATGATTTCATATCTGAACCTATTATGTTTTCATCAATATATGAGTATTCTTGATCTTATCTTGCAAGTCTATAGTCACCTATTATGTGTTATGATCCGTTAACCCCGAAGTGACAATAATCGGGATACTTACCGGTGATGACCGTAGTTTGAGGAGTTCATGTATTCACTATGTGTTAATGCTTTGTTCCGGTTCTCTATTAAAAGGAGGCCTTAATATCCCATAGTTTCTGTAAGGACCCCGCTGCCACGGGAGGGTAGGACAAAAGATGTCATGCAAGTTCTTTTCCATAAGCACGTATGACTATATTCGGAATACATGCCTACATTATATTCACGAACTGGATCTAGTTCCGTGTCACCCTAGGTTATGACTGTTACATGATGAACCGCATCCAGCATAAATCTCCATCACTGATCCATTGCCTATGAGCTTTCCACATATTGTTCTTCGCTTATTTGCTTTCCCGTTGCTATTGCTGTCATCACTACAAAATACCAAAAACATTACTTTTACTACTGTTACCTTTTGCTACCGTTACCACTACTATAATATTACTTTGCTAATAAATACTTTGTTGCAGATATTAAGTTTCCAGGTGTGGTTGAATTGACAACTCAGCTGCTAATACTCGAGAGTATTCTTTGGCACCCCTTGTGTCGAATCAATAAATTTGGGCTGAATACTTTACCCTCGAAAACTGTTGCGATCCCCTATACTTGCGGGTTATCACATAGCATGGGGAGCAGCCACGTGCCCACGAGGGTGGGGGAGCGCCTACCCCCTGGGCGCCCCCCTGCCTCATGGACCCCACGTGGGTCCCCTCCACTTATTCCAGCCACCACACACTCCTTCCTCCCAAAAAAAGCACTAGCTAGCTCAAACCCGAGTTCTTGCTCATCTTGCTACCATTTTCGATCTCCTTGCTCAAAGCTCCATTCACAAAACTGCTTTGGGGGATTGTTCTTTGGTATGTGACTCCTCCAATGGTCCAATTAGTTTTTGTTCTAGTGCTTTATTCATTGCAAATTTTTGCTGCTTAGGTGCCCTTGTTCTTGAGCTTGCATGTCAAATTTATATGGTCAAAAGTAGTTTTAATGCATGATATATCCTCTAGGCACTTGTAGGAGTACTTGCTATCTTTTTGTTGAGTTTGGATCACTTCTATTTTTAAGTTACTAAAAATTTCAGAAATTTTTCAGAGGAAGAAATATGTTTAGGAAAATGTACCAATGCGGTTCTTCAAGGAAGCAAGGACCCAGGCCCGCAATACTCGAGCCGGACAATGAACTACCAAGGGACGCTCAAGTGCGGCCTTGTGAATGGCCGTTAGAGGACTTCATGGTTTGAGCAGGAATCAAGGAGGAATTTGAAGCATATGTGCATAACGCCGATCTTGAGAGCTTCATGGCAGATAAGTGTCGTTGGTACCACTACCTCACTGATTCCTTTGTGAGTAGGTTTGAATTTACATCATCACGCAATTCTCAAACTGTTCTGTTTGATCTTTATGATAAATCGTATACCATGGACTTAGAAGATTTTAATACTGCTTGTAAACTCCTGCAGTGGGGTAATGTTAGTGAACCTCGTAAATTTGAATATAAGGATTTTCTTGCTAGTATCACTATGGGGGAATCTAGGGAAATCACACAAGCTACCATAGGGAGCATTCATTTTCCTGCTATACATTATTTTGCTCTTTTTGTAGGTAGATGCATAAATGGTAAGGATGAGACAAGTCACATGTGTGTGCCAGATCTTAGTGTTCTCAAGAGTGTTGTATTAGGAGATAGACAATATAACTTGGGGGGCATTGTTGCACGCAGGTTGCATAATAACAAAATTAATTGAGATTTCTTTGGTGGAATTTATGCAACCCTTTTAGCTGATTTTCTTGAGATACCCATACGTGGAGATGATATTGAGTTGCCTCCTACTTATTTAGATTATAATGCCATGGTTCGTCATCAGTTTGTTGACAGGAACAATCAGTTCCTCCAGTACCGACTAATCTTTGACAGACGATGCACCTATCATGTTGCTCTCCCTGCTCCTACCTTCTTTGACTTTCAGGCAAAGGGGAGATATGTTATAACCAGGGAGGAGGCGACCGAGTACGAGAGGAGGGCGGAGGCAGCTCGCCTCCAAGCTTCAGCTCATCAGGCAATTGCCGCTGCATCTCAATACGGCCCCAACTACAACTTTGATCCATGGGCATAGACCACGCTTGGGGCAGTACATATTTCTCACCGACATTACATTCATGTTCACACACTCATGCCAATTGTCGGTGCTCATACTTTTTCATTGTATCTTCCATGCTAGTTTATTTTCTTTTTAAGCCTTCCTCTTGTGTGTTTGAAAAACATTAAGAAAGACAAAAAAAAATAGTTGTAGCTTTTAGTTAGTTTACTTTCCATGCCTGTAGCAGTAGTAATCAAAAAGAAAACCCAAAAATATTTCTCGTTCTTCTTTTACTTGTTGGGAGCTTTCCCGTGTAAATAGTTTTGTTTCTTTTCTTTCCTTTGGAGGTCGAGAAGAGAAGACCATGATGAAAATGTCGAGTGGCTCTCATATGCATTATTGTTGATCTAACAAAGAGCCCATATTACCTTGTCTTCTCTCTTGAATTGAATGCTTGCAGATTCCAGCCTAGTCCAATGCACGTGCACTATTATTATTATCCACACTATTCAGTCGTGCAAGTGAAAGGCAATAATGATGATTATATGATGAACTTATTGAGATGAGAAAAGCTGGTATGAACTCGACCTCTCTTATTTTTGTAAATATGATTAGTTCATCGTTCCTGATTCAGCCTATTATGAAAGAAATATATTTGCAATGACAATTAGAGATTGTAGTTGCTTATGCCATGCTTAATTAGCTAGGAGCTTATAATGGTTTACCTTGCGTGCCAACATGCTATTAAAATGGTTGTCATGTGGTATGATGGGGTGGTATCCTCCTTTGAATGATTCGAGTGGCTCGACTTGGCACATGTTCACGCATGTAGTTGAAACAAAATCAACATAGCCTCTATGATATTTATGTTCATGGTGCATTATATCCTACTCATGCTTGCATTCGGTGTTGATTAATTTTAATGCATGTTCATGACTGTTGTCGCTCTCTAGCTGGTCGCTTCCTAGTCTTTTTCTAGCCTTCACTTGTACTAAGCGGGAATACTTCTTGTGCACCCAATTCCATAAACCCCAAAGTTATTCCGTATGAGTCCACCATACGTACCTATACACAGTATCTACCTGTTGTTCCATGTAAATATGTATGTGCCAAACTCTAAACATTCAAATAAACATTTTGTTTTGTATGCTTGAATAGCTCATGTATCAACTAGAGCTGTCTGTATCCTCCATGCTAGGCGGGTTATTCTCAAGAGGAGTGGACTCCGCTTCTCATTCATGAGAAAATGGTTGGTCACCAGGATGCCCAGTCCCATGCTCAAATCAAATCAAAATAATTGCAAACAAAACTCCCTCAAGATTGTTGTTAGTTGGAGGCACCCGTTGTTTTGGGCAAGCCATGGATTGATGCTTGTTGGTGGTGGGGGAGTATAAACTTTACCATTCTGCTTGGGAACCGCCTATAATGTGTGTAGCATAGAAGATATCGAGATCTCTCGGTTTATATGTTGACAATGAAAGTATACCGCTCAAAATATTATTCATATCTATTTCAAAACCAAGCTCTGGCACCACTACAAATGCCTGCTTCCCTCTGTGAAGGGCTTGTCTATTTACTTTTATGTTGAGTCACCATCCTCTTATTAAAAAGCACCAGTTGGAGAGCAACTCTGTCATTTGCATCCATTATTTTTAGTTTAGATTGAGTATGACTGTGACTGGATATCTTTTACCATGAATTACAATGTCTAGTTAGTCCTTGATCTTGAAAGGTGCTCTGCATTTATGTTTTGCGGTCTCAGAAAGGGCTAGCGAGAGTACCATCTTATCATATCATATCATGATTTTTTTGAGAAAGTGTTGTCATCTGAGATTTGTTATTATTGCTCGCCAGCTGATTATGCCATTGATATGAGTAAAACATGAGACCTAAATGTTATTGTGAATATGGTTAGTTCATAATCTTTGCTGAAAACTTGAATACTCGCTTTACATAGTTACAACAACAACAGCAAACAGAGTTTGTAAAAGTTTTTCTTTATCACTTTCAGTTTACCAACTGAATTACTTTAGGACAAGCAAAGGTTAAAGCTTGGGGGACTTGATACATCTCCGTCGTATCTACTTTTCCAAAAACTTTTGCCCTTTTTTTGGACTCTAACTTGTCTGATTTGAATGGAACTAACCTGGACTGACGCTGTTTTCAGCAGAATTTCCATGGTGTTATTTTTGTGCAGAAATAAAAGTTCTCGGAATGACTTGAAAATCAACGGAGATTATTTTTGGAATATATAAAAAATACTAGAAGAAGAATACACGTTAGGGGGGCCACACCCTGTCCATGAGGGTGGGGGCGCACCCCCTGCCTTGTGGGCCCCCTTGACGCTCCATCGATATCAACTCCGACTCTATATATTCACTTTCGGGGAGAAAAAAATCAGAGAGAAGGATTGATTGTGTTTTACGATGTGGAGCCACCGCCAAGCCCTAAACTCTCTCATGAGGGCTGATCTGGAGTCCGTTCGGGGCTCCGGAGAGGGGAATCTGTCGCCATCGTCATCATCAACCTTCCTCCATCACCAATTTCATGATGCTAACTGCTGTGCATGAGTAATTCCATTGTAGGCTTGATGTACGGTGATGGGTTGGATGAGATTTATCATGTAATCGAGTTAGTTTTGTTAGGGTTCGATCCCTAGTATCCACTATGTTCCGAGATGGATGTTGCTATGACTTTGCTATGCTTAATGCTTGTCACTAGGGCCCGAGTGCCATGATTTCAGATCTGAACCTATTATGTTTTCATGAATATATGTGAGTTCTTGATCCTATCTTGCAATTCTATAGTCACCTATTATGTGTTATGATTCGTTAACCCCGAAGTGACAATTATCAGTACCAGTACCGGTGATGACCATAGTTCGAGGAGTTCATGTATTCACTATGTGTTAATGCTTTGGTCTGGTACTCTATCAAAAGGAGGCCTTAATATCCCTTAGTTTCCAATAGGACCCCGCTGCCACAGGAGGGTAGGACAAAAGATGTCATGCAAGTACTTTTCCATAAGCATGTATGACTATATTCGGAATACATGCCTACATTACATTGATGAACTGGAGCCAGTTCTATGTCACCCTATGTTATAACTGTTGCATGATCGATCGCATCCGAAAAAATTCTCCATCACCGATCCAATGCGTATGAGCTTTTCCTATATTGTTCTTCGCTTATTTACTTTTCCTTTCCTACTGTTACAATAACTATAAAACCCAAAAATATTACTTTTGCTACCGTTACCATTATTATCATATTACTTTGCTACTAAACACTTTGCTGCAGATATTAAGTTTCTAGGTGTGGTTGAATTGACAACTCAGCTGCTAATACTTGAGAATATTCTTTTGCTCCCCTTGTGTCGAATCAATAAATTTGGGTTGAATACTCTACCCTCAAAAACTATTGCGATCCCCTATACTTGTGGGTTATCAAGGTCCTGTGCATCTGCTCGGGTCGTGGGCCAAAAGAAACCTGTATGGAAGGCCTTACTTACAAGGGCGTGAGCTGCGGCGTGATGGCCGCCAAGACCAGCATGTATTTCGGCCAAGAGCTGCCATCCCTCCTCTTCGGAGATACATCTTTAAAGGACTCCGGTAGTACTTTTCTTGTAGAGTTCGCCTTCATGGACTTTGTAGGCCTTAGAGCGTCAAACTATGTGATGAGCCTCGTTTTGGTCATGAGGGAGCTCCTGCCTATTGAGGTAGGCTAAGAAGGGTTTGGTTCATGGCGCGATCACCTCCATGATTATGTGGGCGGAAGGTGTTGGTTCGGTTCCCGAGCCCCCGATGATATCCATTGTGTTCGGCATCCGAGGGTGTGATCGTCGCCGGACTAGAATATCCGCTCTCGTCCTGCCATACCACGGATGGCTTGAAAAGATTTTCCACGAAGGTGTTAGGCGGGATGGGGTCGCGTTTAGCACCAATTCGAGCAAGGATGTCTGCTGCTTGATTACTTTCTCGGGCCACATGATGAAACTCGAGGCCCTCAAACCAAGCTGATATTTTGAGTACAGCACTACAGTAGGCCGCCATCTTTGGATCTTTTGCATCGAATTCTCTGTTTATTGGGATATAGCGAGGTTCGAGTCCCTGCGCACCTCCAGGCATTGTATGCCCGTAAAAACAGCCATCCAGAGACCATGCAGTAGTGCCTCATATTCGGCTGCCTTATTGGAGTCCGTATACATGATTTGTAATACATAACGGACTGTGTCCCCTGTGGCGGATGTTAGCATGACAACAGCCCCCAGCCCGACCAACATTATAGAGCAGTCAAAGTAGATCACCCAGTTGGACTATGTGCCATATTCTTTAGGGAGTTCGGCTTCTGTCCACTCGGCAACAAAGTCGGCCAGCACCTGAGATTTAGTAGCTCGGCGTGTCTTGTATGTTATTTCAAATGGTAAGAACTCGATAGCCGATTTGGCAATGCGGCCGGTGGCGTCTCAATTGCTTATGATGTCATTGAGTGGTACCTCGGAGGCCACCGTGATCGAGCACTCTAGAAAGTAGTGCCGCAGCTTCCGAGATGCCATGGAAACCACATATGATATCTTTTGATAGTGCGGGTATCGGGATTTTCATGGCGTGAGGACCTCTAATACATAGTATACTGGTTTTGGAGTGGAAACCTCTATCCCTCTTGCTCTCATTCAATGATGAGCACAACGCTCACCACCATAGGTTCGCCGACATTAGGTGTGGCGAGGATTGGGTTGTTTGCTAAAAAAGTTGTTATTTCTTCTAACCGGCTATTGCCGCATCCGTCCACTCGAAGTGGTCGATACGTCAGAGCAGGCGATATAGCGGTAGCGCCTTCTCTCCTAATCTGGAAATAAAGCGGCTCAAGGCTGCCACACACCTAGCTAGTTTTTGGACCTGATTTAGGTCTGTTGGTGTTGCCAACTATGACAGGCTCGGATATTGGCCGGATTTGTTTCGATTCCTATATTGGAAACAATGAATCCGGGGAGCTTTCCAGCTGGAACACTGAAAACGCATTTTCCGGATTGAGCCATATGTCATATGTTCGGAGGTTGTCAAATCTAAGGCGTAAGTCATCCACCAATGATTCGACATGTTTAGTTTTGATGACTACATCATCTACACATGCCTCTACCATCTTGTCGATTTGTTTTTCTAGGAATGTTTGAATCATGCGCTGGTAAGTGGCACCGGCGTTTTTGAGTCCGAAAGGCATAGTGTTGAAGCAAAAAGGCCCGTATGGAGTGATAAATGTCGTTGCGGCCTGATCGGATTCCTTCATCTTAATTTGATGGTATCCAGAGTATGCGTCGAGGAAACACAGTGAATCGTGTCCTGTAGTTGCATCAATATTTGGTCAATGTGCGGCAGTGGGAAGGGGTCCTTCAGGCAAGCCTTGTTGAGGTCTTTGAAATCGACACAAAGGCGCCATGATTTGTCCTTCTTTGGCACCATGACCAGGTTAGCTAGCCAATCTGGATGTTTGATCTCTCTAATGAACCCAGCTTCGAGTAGTTTGGCTAGCTCCTCCCCCATAGCTTGTCGCTTGGGTTCGGAAAATTGCCGCAGCATTTGCTTAACTAGCTTAAACTCCTTTATTATGTTGAGGTTGTGTTCGGCCAGTCTACGTGGGATTCCTGGCATATCCGAGGGATGCCAGGCAAAGATGTCCCAATTCTCGTGCAGGAATGCTCTAAGAGCGGCATCGACCGTCGGATCCAGCTGTGCTCCAATGGATGCTGATTTATTAGGATCCGTCGGGTGAACTTGGAATTTGACTATTTCGTCTGCTGGCTTGAAATAAGTGTACTTAGGCCTTTTATCGAGGATTACATCATCTCTATCCACTGTGGAACACAGAGTGGTGAGCTCCTCGGCCGCAAGGGCCTCCGATAATGCCTCGAGGGCCAGGGATGCGGTTTTGTTTTCGGCATGGAGGGCTATGTCCGGATCACTGGTGATTGTGATAACTCCATTGGGCCCGGGAATTTTGAGCTTCATGTACCCGTAATGGGGTATGGCCTGAAAGAATGTGAATGTGTCTCGCCCCAGCAGGGCGTGATATCCATTGTTGAAAGGTGACACGTGGAAGATTAACTCTTCGGACCTGTAGTTCTCCGGCGTGCCGAATACCACATCAAGTTTAATTTTCCCCGAGCATCGCGCTTCTCAGCTTGGGATAATGCCTCAAAAGGTTGTGCTGCGCTGCTCGATGCGACTCTTGTCTATTTGCATTTTATCGAGTGTGTCCTTTTAGAAGAGGTTCAGTCTGCTGCCGTCGTCCATGAGTACTTTCGTGAGCCGAAAGCCATCGACGACTGGGTTTAAGACCAAAGCGACTGGTGCACGGACTGATCGAGCCCTTGGCTCGTTTTTGGCAGTGAAATTTATCGCCGTATCATTCGAAGGGTTTATTGCGGCTACTTGGTTGACTTCGGCGAGGTCATGGAGTGCCCTTTTACACCGATTATTCGAAGATATGGTCTCGAAAACCATAAATACGTTGAGGTTATCGTCCTCCGGAGGGTACTTCTTGGAGATCGTATTGGTGAGGGTAGCTTCACCGCTCTTGGCTACTTGCCGGAGCACCCAACAAGCCAGGCTATGAGTTGGTTCGGAATTCGGCATCGTGTGTATCTGACAGGGCGTGTCGAGCCATTCATCAAGGATAGTTATGTGTCCCGTTGAGGGCTTAATTTTCTTGTCCGTAGAGTAATGATTAGGTGCCTCGTGAGGGTGCATCCTTTTTGCCCATCCAATGGGTGGCTTAAAGGCAGTTGGTTCCCACCGAGCTGTCTGGGCTTTCCAGGCACTTTCCATGGTGCAATATTTCCGTACTATGTGTGCCAAATCTGCAAAGTGCCATATGCGGCATCGGTTGAGGGCATTAAGGATACCCTCGTCCATACAGTTGCGGCAAAATACTAAAACCGATCGTCGTTGCAGCAATATTTGATCTTGTTTTCAATGAGGAATCTGGCCCAAAAGTGATGGACTATTTCCTAAGGTTGTTGCCGCACATACATTAGGTCGCATGTGTCTGGAGGACCGGAATTGCTTGGGGAATATTGCCTGTGGTGGGTGGGTGGGTTTAAATCCGAACCCTAGCCCACTGTGGGATCTAGAGTTTTAAGAATTTCTGAGGTCACTAGCCCAGGATTCGGAGTGTCCTGGGGGTTTTTAGGCTCGACGCCTGGTTCTATGTTCCGAGGACAGGGAGTCTCTTCCCGAAGATGGGTATCCGGCTCGCAGGGCTTAGAAATCCGAACATAGCTTGTTCTCACCCTAGGGGGGAGAGTTGTCCTTGGCTTGCTCCTCCACAATCGCAACCAGATGGGTGATCGGCGGGGACGTGATTTCCCTCTAATCGGGTTTAAGCCCGATCCGATCGTAGTCTATCGTGACCCCTAGGACAGCGATGTGATCTAGCAGTTGATTCAAGGATGAAACATCTGTCGGATCCATCTTATTGGAGCGTTCTAGGCCAATGCGGAGATGATTTTTGGTGGTTTGGGGAACCGGCTTTGGCTTAACGGCCGAGCGGGCACCACGGAAAAACTGCCAACCTGGAGGATCTTCGCAGGATCTAGGGCCCTTCCAGAGGTGATTTTGTCGTTGACGACAAGGTTAGCCATCGATCCTTCTATTGACGGCAGAGAGGAACTCTCAATGAAAGCACCAATGTCGGTGTCAAAACCGGCTGATCTCGGGTAGGGGGTCCCGAACTGTGTGTCTGAGGATCGAAGGTAACAGGAGACAAGGGACACGATGTTCACCCAGGTTCGGGCCCTCTTAATGGAGGTAATACCCTACTTCCTTCTTGATTGACTTTGATGAGTATAGGGGTTACAAGAGTTGATCTACCTCGAGATCGTAATGGCTAAACCCTAGATGTCTAGCCTATATGATTATGATTACCTCTACAGACTAACCCCTCCGGTTTATATAGACACCGGAGGGGCCTAGGGTTGTACATAGTCGGTTTACAGAGAAAGGAATCTTCATATCCGAATGCCAAGCTTGCCATCCACGCAAAGGGGAGTCCCATCCGGACACGGGAGAAAGCCTTCTATCTTGTATCTTCACGGCCCGTCAATCCAGCCCATGTTACATAGCTCGGATGCCCGAGGACCCCCTAATCTAGGACTCCCTCGGTCGTCTGGAGCGGAAGAGGGTGTTTGAGGTGAGGGTCATTGAAGCTGCAGCAGCTGCAGGCACCGTATTGCAGTTGTCCAGCTCGTCGGTAGGCTCCTCCTCCTCTACGTCTTACTGAGCATGCTCGGCAGAGGAGAAGTAGCCGGAAGTAGTACAAAGCCCCTCTGTAGTAGTAGTATTTAGGGGCTATTTTGTTCAGTTCACCTGAGTATAGATGTGGTGGAACTGTACAACGTACTTAAAATTACCTAGTATATAAACTAGAACTAGCTTTTTCAGTACGTGGTTGGCAACAATTGGTGAAAAGTTTGGTCGGTTCAGCTGTCGAGTTGAACTGTTTGTACAAAGAACAACTGCTTAATCCATGAATGAAATATATGCTTAATTACTGAATTTAAGTTGCAAAAATTAGATACTGCTAGTGATTTTTAGCTTCATATTTTGACAAATCACAGTGTTACAAGGTTGACAAATGGCAATGTTACTAGATCAACAAATGTCAATCTTTCTAGTTTGACAAATGGCAATATACCCAATATGACACATGCAAATCTTACCAAATTGTTTGTAAGTGGTTGCACACGGGTCATCCAAAAGAACCGTTTGTGTTGAAGAGATGCACAAATGCTTCTCTCACTTTGCATACGAGTGTTCTATCTAAAACGTTTGCAATCAAGAGCCGCAAAAATCCTGCTCGGCACATTTTCCCTTGGCTGCCTACGGAAGCTGTCAATTTGCATATGGCTGTTCTAAATAAAACGTTTGCGATGAGTGTTTTATATTTAAAAACCAGTGACGTTTTTTCAAAAGAAAATCGTTTGATAAGTCTGTACGTTAAGAGAGAGAAAATGCAAGTTCGCTCAAACAATATCTTTCATTCAGTAATATTGCGAATTTATATTCATATGATCAAGATACAGTATTAAACCCAAGAAAAAACTATTTCCAGCGGCGGTGGAGGTGGCATGCCGTGCCGTCGTTGTCGTTGCCGTCCTTCGGGACGCCATTGTTGAAGTCTTCAATGCAGCACAGAATGTTCTTCACTTGTAAATCAAACATCATGTCACCCGCGAATGACGGGAGGGGCGTGGGAGGACGACAGCTGGCGGCGCTGAGAGGTAGCGGTCGACGGCGGTGTCCCATGCCGCTGAGGGGGGCATGCGCATGGGCACGGGCGCGGTGGGTGCAGCCAAATGCACGGGGACCGGCGCCGCGGTGGGTGGAGGGGCGCGCACGGGGATGGGCATGGGCACTCGCGCTGGCATGTACATGAGCTCGCGTAGGTCAACGGAGACCTCACTAACGCCCGCGACTTCCAGCTCTGCGATAGTGCTCGGCGACTAGCCCGTCAATGCTACGGGGATGGTCGCTGGCGCGGGCACGGGGATAGGAGCTGGGACGGGAGCCAAGGCAACAACCGGCGCGACCACCTCGTTCTGGGCCATGTCCATGAGGCCCCATTCCTCCTTATTTTCCATCTCCTCCTGCTCGGAGTCGACTTCACAAAACTTGAGGACTAGTGGCAGATGATCCTTCTGTGCCATTTCGTTGGTGGAGGTCTGCGGGAGGGAGGGGAATGGCAGGCGAACAGTATGGCCACCCGTATTAAGGAGCGGCTTGGGCGCCATTAATGGAGAGGAAGGCGGGCGGCCATGGAAGTCAAAGGGCTTGCTTCCTAGTGAGCCTGCGCACGTACAACTCGCACGCTTCCCGGTGAGCCTGCACATTGGAGGACAGCTTGCACGCCTCTAGGCCAGTCTGGGCACCATACTGCGCTCGCACGCCTCCCGTTCAGTCAAGCAGCTGTCTGCACGACACCTCCTATAGCCATTAAAACCAAGACATGTGGCATCACCTGAATGGTTAACAAAACGCACACGGTTTTAATTATACAAATGTTTGAGATATTAAAGTGGCAGCTATTTTTTCAAAATGCCTTTGTTGTCTGTTATTCGAGTGCGCCTTCTCTCAAAATGACACGAAAAATACCACAGCATGTCAGGTTCCATTCCCTGATAGCATGCCAAGTTTCATGGATTTCAGACAAGTTTTGGATTTACTAGAATTTAAAAACAAAGTATCTCAACATTTTGCCGGCAATCAAAGGTGCCCTCGTGTTTGAAATCCATTCCCATTTCTTGCATGGGACCTAAGCATGCACCCGAGGACAAAGATTTGATTTTTCAACCAATTTATATGCACTGGAGCATGTGCATGTAGTTCAAATTTCAATTATGCACATAAATGCATTGAAAACTCAATTAATGCATAAAAATGTCCAAACGAACCCTGAAAAATCCCAAAAATTGACACAACACTCCAGTTGTTCTATGTTGACACGAGAAAATTTTTGAAAGCAATAAAATGGATATCGTTTCATCCCGAAAGGTGGGACATTCCCTACCGAAACCATCGTGCTTGTTGTGAGAAGCTCTAGTTTGTGAGAAGCATATATACCCAAACCTGCCCCAAATGGGACGAAAAATTTACCATGGCATGTTGATGCTGCTCCATGGTAGCATGCCAAGTTTCATGAATTTCAGATGAGTTTTGGATTTACTAGAATTTAAAAACCAGGTATCTCAATGTTTGCGACCGAGTGACGGTGGTAGGGTGTTTGACATTCATTCCCATTTCTTGCATGGGACCTAAGCATGCAGCCAAGGACACATATTTGAATTTTTCAACCAATTTATACGCATTAGAGCATTTTCATGTAGTTCAAATTTGAATGATGCACATGAATGCATTAAAAAACTCAGTTAATGCATAAAAATGTCCAAACGAACCCCGAAAAATCTCAAAATTTGACACAACACTCCTGTTGTTCTATGTTGACACAAGAAAATTTTTGGAAGCAATAAGAGGCAATGGATATCGTTCGTCCCCAAAGGTGGGATGTTCCCTACTGAAACCATCATGCTTGTTGTGGGAACCTCTGGTTTGTGAGAAGCATATATCCAAACCTGCCCCAAATGGGACAAACATTTTACCACGACATGTTGATGCTGCTCCACGATAGCATGCCAAGTTTCATGAATTTTAGACGAGTTTTGGATTTACTAGAATTTAAAAACCAGGTATCTGAATGTTTGCGACCGAGTGACGGTGGCAGGGTATTTGACATTCATTCCCATTTCTTACATGGGACCTAACACTACTGCAGGATGGTGCTAATGCGACACTATGATCAGAGACCCTTCGGTGAAACTATGTGCAATGCAATAATCACAAACGGTGGTGTAAAAGAACCATAAAAAAAGGTGCAAAACGTTTGCCATGGCCCAGCCATCAAACACGGTTCAGATTTTAGTTGCGTGTGCGATGCAGGGCATACGGTTGATCTAGACGAACTGTTTGCAATTAGAAGGAACAACAGAAACGGGCAGCCATATCAATGTGTGTGCAATATACGGCATACAGTTCGCTCTGATGATCTGTTTGCTATTAGGGAAAGCAACAGAAACGGTCAGTCAGATCAAGGTGTGTGTGATATACGGCATACAGCTCAGTCGAATGAACTGTTTTTGATTAGGGAAGAGAATATAAACGGTTCAGCTTAACAAGATGTGTGTGATACACGGCAAAAAGGCCCGGAGGTTAATTTGACAACAAGTACACAGAGGTTAATTTGACATACATGACTTATAAATTTCATAGAAATCATATCACTTTTTTGGAAAACATTTAATTGCATTGAATGTATATAGTGATCCATCCTATTAGTTGAATTAACCTCAAGGTCCATGTTTTGGAAACATGTCATAAAGTAACAGGATAGACCTTCATTCAAGCCAATCAACATGTGTTCAAAAACTAAAATTTTCAAAAAGTAACGAGATAGGCCTTCTTCAAGCCAATCAACATGTGTACGAAAAACAAAAAATGTCAAAAATTAAAAAACAAGGACCTCGAGGTTAATTCAACTAATATGATGGAGCACTATATACATTCAACTCAATTAAATGCTTACAGTGACTCATCACATCAGTTAATTTAACATCGAGGCCACTTCCCATCCGGTCACCCATCTGATGACTACTCGAGTCTCGGCATAGTTAACTTGGGAGTTCTGTTACATGATCTATCGGTAGGGAAGCTGGTCCTTGCTGTTGTAGGATCCTTCTTTGCATCCTTTATTGGGCACCCTGATGACCAACTGTTGCCGCCCAATGGTCAATGCCACGTCCCATGCATGGCAGTTTTTGTAGCGGGTAACTGCATCATCGTGCCGCGCCCGGCGCGACCGCATGCAACCAAACGTGCGTGATCGGGCGCCGACCTCAAAGGCTGGCAGCACAACTTATAAATTGATGGATGGAGTACTAGCTAGTTATAGTGATGCATATGATTAAGCAAAGGGATCATTGTAGCGATCCAACCTCAAACGGTTGAATCGCTGCATAAGTGTCATCCCTGGATCGGTAATGGTGACTATCGGTGTCTAAACCGGTGGATATCGGGTAGGGGGTCCCGAAATGTGCATCTAGGATCGATGGTACCAGGAGACGGGGGACATGATGTTTACCCAGGTTCGGGCCCTCTCTATGGAGGTAATACCCTACGTCCTGCTTGATTGATCTTGATGAATATGAGTGTTACAAGAGTTGATCTACCACGAGATTGTAATGCATAAACCCTAGAAGCCTAGCCTGTATGACTATGGTAATGAGTATATCTCCTTTCCAGACTAACCCCTCCGGTTTATATAGACACCGAGAGGGGTATCTAGGGTTACATAGAGTCGGTTACATAAGAAGGAATCTTCATAGTCGGTTGCCAAGCTTGCCTTCCACGCCAAGGAGAGTCCAATCCGAACACAGGTATAGTCTTTGGCCTTCATGTCTTCACAGCTCATTAGTCCGGCCCATGGATAACAGGCTGGACGCCCGAGGACCCCTTAGTCCAGGACTCCCTCAGTAGCCCCTGAACCTGGCTTCAATGACGAGGAGTCCGGCGCGCAGATTGTCTTCGGCATTGCAAGGCGGGTTCCCTTCTATCCGAACATCAAGATAGTCTTCGAATGTGATGATTGTATCCGGACCTGTCACACACACCATACATAACCGCAGGGAGAATATATTTTTACACGAGTCCAATCTGCTGACAGCTTTTTACAACATGACATCACGTCTGTCCGGTCATAATTTTGAACCGTTTTTCGTCTGCCGATCCACGTTTTTGAGACGCGGTTACCATTGGCACGTCTTGTTGAAGCAGAGATCGTGTACCCTTATTACGGAATTCTCATCAATACGGGCGTGGGTGACCCAACCGTGCCGTTTGGACGGCCCTTGGGAATAGCGACTTTAAGGCAAGTGGGGAGACGCTTGATATTCATGGCCTTTATAAGGGGATAAGGATTCCCTTTCTTCACCCACACCTCGGCTCCTCCTTAGTCCTTCCGTCCTTGAGCTCTAGCGCCTAAGCTTTTAGCTTTTCCCTCATCCGAGAAAGCACTCCAAAGATGTCTGGATCTGGAGCTGGGGGTAAGTGGATGGCCTCCTCCGTCAAGAAGAGGGATATCAAGGTGCTCCGGCAGGCCGAATATCTGGCCAAGGAGTTCACTCACCCACTCCCGGCCAAGGGACAGATCGTCCCTACTCCAGAGCCCCACGAGAGGGTTGTGTTTCTTACACATTTCGTCCACGGGTTGGCTTTCCCTCTTCACCCCTTCGTTCGTGGACTGATGTTTTACTACGGGTTAGACTTTCATGACCTAGCCCCTAACATCATCCTCAACATCACGGCATTCATTGTCGTGTGTGAGGCCTTTCTCCGCATCTCGCCTCATTTCGGCCTATGGCTGAAGACCTTTAATGTGAAGCCGAAGGTGGTGAGCGGCCAACAAGGAGAGTGCGGGGGCGCCATGGTCGGCAAGATGCCCAACATTACCTGGCTCGAAGGCTCATTCGCGGAGACAGTGAAAGGGTGGCAATCGGGGTGGTTCTATATCACCGAGCCGCATGACGCCAACTGGGTGGCGGCCCCCGAATTCCGATCCGGAATCCCAATGCGGCTCACCTCCTGGCAAGAGAGGGGCCTAACCTAGGGTCCCTCAAACGAGCTGACTGGGCTCCAGACGTGCGTCCAGAACATGATAGATAGGAAGATCAAGCTTGTCCGCGTGGTCCACGTCATGCTCATTCGTTGGGTCCTTCTGTGCCAACGCCAGACTCGCTATGTATGGGAGTACGATCCGGCCAAGCACCAGACGCTACTAGAGCTCTTCGGCACGATGCACGAAGAAATCTGGAATGTTCTCTTCAAGGCCCGCGAGATGCCACTGCCCACGACTGAAGATCACGGGCTTAGCTTAAAACGCCAGGCTAACCCGGTGAGTTCTTTTAATGTTTTCAAGGTGTACCCTTTACTAGCATATTTTGAGAAAAAGCCTAAGCTTTCCTACCTGTGTTTTCAGGCCTGGATCAAGATAGCGGAGGGGATTAACTATCCGGATCCGCTGCCCGAAGACCAAGAATTCCCATTACTGATGAAAATGCTTTTTCCAGCACCTTATGAGGTGCCAGAGAAGACGGCCAAGAAAGCGGCCAAAGGGGCCAAGAAGGGCCCTTGTCAAAAAGGCGCTCTGGACGTGATGTCTGAAGACGAGACACTAGTAGAAAAAGGGCCTTTAGTCCCGGTTCATAAGGGCCTTTAGTCCCGGTTCTGGAACCGAGACTAAAGGGTCGGTACTAAAGCCTCCCCCTTTAGTCTCGGTTCTAACTAGAACCGGGACTAAAGGCCCTCCACGTGGCCGCTTCCTGGAGGTCCACCTTTTTATGATTTTTTTTTGAAATTTTTTTTGATTTTTTTTTGAATTTCAAATTTTTGAATTATTTTAACCTCTAATCTCTAATCACCCCTCATCACTGCTCAATTTAACCTTTAATCTCTAATCACCCCTCATCATTCCAAATCATCTAACTTCCTGAACGGTCACCCATCCTCTCACTATTCCAGCCTGAGCATGCTTAACTTCCGGGTTCTATTCTCCCTCGTTTCCAAGTCTGCACTTGTTGTTTTCCTGACAATAGTAAGATGTCAATCCTATTAACCCTCAGGAATTTAGCTTGAGCATGAAGACACACATTTCACTGTTTGAGTTTGAAACTATTGTTCTAAAAATCAATAATTATTTAGTAACACTAATATTTCTTGAATAAGTAGTTTGACCACAGTTTGACCATAGTTGACCAAAATTCAAAAAATGAAATAATTATTTAGTAACACTAATATTCTTGAATAATTATTTAGTAACACTAATACTTCTTGAATAAGCAGTTTGACCAGATTTAACAAAAATTCAAAAAACCTGAAATTTGAGCATAATTTTTTTTCTTTTAGAATTTGAGGATTCTAAAAATTTGCAAACAGGCCGTAGGCGGTCTCCATCGGATGCGGATTTTCATTCCGAACATTTTGATATATTATACATTTTTTCCGACATCGTATGCAAAAGTTATAGCCGTTTTACATTTTCCCTACATTTTTTGCAAAACATGTCCAAATTTAAGTTTTTAAATTTTCCTAACTAGTAGATGTAGTAATATAACTACCTCTCGAAGGATTTTATTTTTTGAAGTTTTTATCATTTTCTTTTGATTTTTTCAAAACAAAAAAGGCGATCCACAAGGGGGGTAGAGTTTGAAAATGGGACCTTTAGTCCCGGTTTGAGACACAAACCGGAACTAAAGGGCATCGCACCCTTTAGTCCCGGTTTGTGTCTCAAACCGGGACTAAAGGTCTAATCTTTAGTCCCGGTTTGGGACACAAACCGGGACTAAAGGGCATCGCACCCTTTAGTCTCGGTTCGTGTCTCAAACCGGGACTAAAGGGCTCAGGTGAACCGGGACTAAAGCCTTAGCCGCATGAACCGGTACCTATGGTCACATTAGTCCCGGTTCGTGACTAAACTGGGACTGATGTGAATATTGCCCCGTGACCAAAGCCCTGTTTTCTACTAGTGAGACTTCCTCTTCGTCCGGTGATGATGATGACGAAGAGGAAGAAGAAAGCGACTCCCCACCTGAAGTGGGGAGGAAGAAGAGAGTGGCCTCCACAAATTCGAAGGCAAAAGCGCCTAAGAGGGTTAGAGGCTCCCTCGCAAATAACTCCGTGTGGGATGTTGATAGCAGTCCGGAGCGACCTCACCAGACCAAGCCTCAGGCCGCCTCGTAAGTACCAGAATCCGAAAATGTTTGTCCTTCCCGGTTTGTAATATTGATATAGCTTAAACCTTGTTACTGCAGTCCAGCACACGATGGCTCCCCGCGATCCTCGACAGAGGGGTCGCTAGACTCAAAGCAGATGGCTAGCATGTCTCCGCCACCTGCTCATTCCGTCTCTCCTAAGGGTGACGACGAGGTGGTGTCGCAAAAGACCTTCCCCGACCAGGGGGGGCTTCCGGAGATCGTCGGGGTGGCGCCCCAAGACGATTCCTCAGTCGCCAGACACATTGGGGAAAAATCCCCTATGGGGACTGGTGACGGGGGCCGAGTTCCCTTCAGACCTGAGCTAGATACCATTCCGGAGATCTACGCGGCTCCGGAGTCCAGCGAACGGCACTCCACAAAAGGAGGGATTGTTCCTGTTCCACCAGTGACCTCTGTCCAACCAGAGGCACCGGATAATCTCCTGGAGGCGCTACGAGGTGCCTCTATTGTGGATGAACACCGGGCCCTTATGGGCACGGTAATAGAGAAGGTCCAGTTCGTAAAAGGCGGACTGACCGAAGCCTGCACTAGCCTTCTATTAGGCTTTGAGGTAAGTAATGCGTTTGTAGTAAGAATATCACAGTATAGACAGTAGCCCCTGATGCTCTGTTCGGTGTTAGGAAAGAAAAAGCCGAACAGAGGATCGAGAAGAAATATCACAGGAGTCTAACATAGGTTGTCTGTGTGAATAAGCAGGTATCGCTGCAGGCTGCCACTGCTCATGCTGCGGAGGTCTCCGGACTGAAGCGGAAACTAGAGCGGGACGAGGAAGAGCTCGGCCTCGTGAAGAAGCAGCTGGAGGATAGCCAAGGTAGGCAGTAACCTGTGGGTGCGTTTTAAGAAAAAAATGAATAGTCTGTCTGGACTGAGGTGTCATAAACTTTATTAGGGGCCACAACCGAGGTGGCAGCCCTCAAGAAGGCAT
Source organism: Triticum dicoccoides (assembly GCF_002162155.2). Classification (NCBI taxonomy): domain Eukaryota; kingdom Viridiplantae; phylum Streptophyta; class Magnoliopsida; order Poales; family Poaceae; genus Triticum; species Triticum dicoccoides. The sequence goes on along the minus strand of NC_041386.1, from coordinate 129,210,339 downwards.
TAGCCGAGGCCGAGGACAAAGCGACCAAGGAACGCGCCGCGCGCGAGAAGCATCAGGCCCAGGTTGGCGAGGCGCAGCAACAGCTCCAGGGCGTGATCGAGAGATTTGACTCCTTGGAGCGCGATTGTAAGGCGCAAGGGTCCGAACTGGCGAAGGCCCGACGGAGCGCACAGGATGCACGAGCCAAAGCCCAGAACGCCCTCCAGAAAATTCAGGCGGCTAAGGAGATTGCGGTGGGTAATTCTCTCACCATGCAAAGCAAGTATGTAGAAGAAATGTTCCTTGTACTTATCCGAATTTGATTTTTCCAGGGGCGTTTACGGATCTGCCGCGCAGTATATCAGATGCTTCCGAGCATTATAGAGCCAAAGATGGGATGTCTATGGAGAAGCTATTCTAGTCCCAATATCTTGGACCCGAACATCCGTTGCCCTTCAGCGACCAGCTAAAGCAGTTGGTCGAGCTGCACAGGTCGGCAGAGCTAGCCATGAAGGACCTGATAGTCTGGCTGTGGCCTGCCGAGCCTATACCTAGCAGCTACTTCGGACTTGTTAAGCGGCTTGTAAGTGCCTGTCCGCGACTCGAAGCTGTGAAGCGGCCGGTCTGTATTGAAGGTGCCCGTATGGCCTTTGCCCGTGTCAAGACGCATTGGGCAAAGCTGGATGCCAAGAAGCTGATGACTGAGGGGCCGCTGGAGGGCAAGGAGGATCGTCGACCCGAGCTCTATTTTGAGGGCGTCCTGGAGGGGTCCCGCCTTGTGGCGGAGCAATGTTTGAAGGATGTCATATTCCCATGAGAACATTTGTATTATCATGTCCTGTAATATGGAACAATGATGTTATGTATTATAATGTTTTACATTTTACCTCCTGTGCGGCCGTTTATGAAATCTCAGGGTTGACCAATCGTCGGCTTCTGCCCCCACGTAGATAGTACGGGGGTGTTCGGGATAAATCTAAACACTCTTTACTCCACATTCTGGTCCTTAAAGGAGGTGCTTAGTGCAACGAACAAGGCAATCGGACTATGCGGCCTTTATCGCCCTCACTTAGCCATGGGAGTTTGACAATTAAGAAAGTTGGTGAAGCCCCTGGTATTCGGAAGGCCGAACTAGGGGCGTTGTACATGCCTAATCAGAGGAACCGATTCCTCGCAAGAAGCGGAAAAATCTCTAATGATTTGGAACCTCTCGAACAGCTGACCAGCTCTCGCCGCATCATGATAGTCAGTTTTCAGCTTTCTCTACTGAGGTGCTTGTCCGGAAGAATTGGGACACAATCACAGTAGTTCTCCCTTTACTACCCTAGCTGATATAGCGGAACGTAAGGTAGTAAGCACAGGAGCCGGGCGACCCAACTATTGACCAAAGACATGATTCGGAGCCGATGCATATAATGCTATAAGTTCGGGGTGCCGAACTATACTGGAAAAGTGTTCGGACTTTTATTGCCGTAATGCGGGGTGTAATGAAGCCCGTGGCGCAGTAATACGTACCATGGTGTACATGTGCAATGAGTAATATATACAAAGGTGAGGAAACGGGAAAATTAAGTAATAAGCTGATGCCACCATTTATTCACCATTATGATGTAATTAGTACGTCGAGGCGTAGTTTGTGCAAGTAATGTAATAAGCAAGTAAGGCTATTTAACATGCCCCAACCAAGGGCGAGCTGTGTGCGGGTATGTAAAACAAGTATGACAATCGTTTAATAGAGACCGCCTGGGGATTCCCTTGTATGCTAGAGCTCCTTGCCTCCTTGGTGTGTTCTGCAAACGAGTCGTCCGCATAGACCTCGAAAAGAGAAAAAACCCGTAATAAAAAGAAAAAATAAAGGCGTGCGAATCCCGGGGTCGGTCAAGCCGTACTATGGATCGCGAGCGAGTTATTCCTCCGTCAGTACCCATGGGGTTTTGAGTGCATAGTTATGTACGCATGGTACGTAATCCATTTCCTCATCGGGGCTGGGACGGAGGCCGAATTTACTAATTCAGCACTTGACGGACCGATCTGCCCTGTTGCAGTGTAGTCCGGACCTTCTTATCAGTGTCCAGGGGCTCGGCGGCCGGATTATGGTGCCGCTTGAGAAGGCCGCTCTGTACTTCTGCTACTAGGGCTGCGGTATGCTCCTCTGTATGGAGGGAACATTCTGTGTTTCCATTTACTATAATGACGCCGCGTGGACCGGGCATCTTGAGCTTGAGATAAGCATAATGTGGCACCACATTGAATCTAGCAAACGCGGTCGTCCGAGCGCGTGGTAGACGCTGTGGAAGGGGACGATATCGAAGATTAGCTCTTTGCTTTGAAAGATATCTGGGGAACCGAAGACCACCTCCAGCGTGATCGAGCCCGTACAACGGGCCTCTACGCCTGGTATAACTCCTTTAAAGGTAGTTATCGTCGGCTTGATTCGTGAGAGATTAATGCCCATTTTGCGTACTGTATCCTGATAGAGCAGGTTGAGGATGCTACGACCATTCATTAGGACTCATGTCATGTGAAATCCATCGATGATTGGGTCGAGTACCAATGCGGCCGAACCGCCATGACAGGTGCTAGTTGGATGATCACGATGATCAAAGGTGATCGGCAATGACGACCATGGGTTGAATTTTGGGGCGACTGGCTCTACCACATAAACGTCCCTGAGTGCACGCTTGCGCTCCCTTTTGGGGATGTGTGTAGCATATATCATGTTCACCGTTTTGACTTGAGGCGGGAATTTCTTATGCCCCCCAGTGTTTGGCTGCCGGGGCTCCTCACCATCGTCCTCGCTTCGTGATTCCCCTCCCTTGTTTCTACTATTCACCTTGCTGGCTTGTTTAAAAACCCGGCAATCTCTGTTAGTATGGTTGGCCGGTTTGTCTGGGGTGCCATGTATCTGGCACGGACGATCGAGTATGCGGTCCAAGCTGGATGGTCCTTCGCCGTTCCTTTTATAGGGCTTCTTTCGCTGGCCGGACTTGGAGCCACTAAATCGGGCGTGAACTGTGGTGTCATTGGTGTTATAGCCATTGCTTTGGCATTTGTGTCTGTTGCGCAGGAGCTTACCGGTGCTGTTTTTGGCCTCGGAGGGGCCTGCGTCGTTGGCTGTGTTTGTACTGCGAGCCAGCCAACTATCCTCTCCTGCGCAAAAGCGGGTCATAAGTGACGTGAGGGCTGCCATGGACCTCGGCTTTTCTTGGCCGAGGTGGTGGGCGAGCCATTCGTCACTGATGCTATGTTTAAAGGCCACTAGGGCTACAGCATCTGGCCAGTCGATGATCTAGTTCTTTTTTATTAGGAACCTAGTCGAATTTTCTGGCGGACTCTCCAGGTTGTTGAACTATGTGACTTAAGTCATCGGCGTCAGGTGGCCAGACATAAGTGCCTTAGAAGTTGTCAAGAAAAGCTTCTTCCAGATTCTCCCAACTATCGATGGAATTTTCAGGCAGGCTGTTCAGCCAGTGTCGAGCTGGTCCTTTGAGCTTTAATGGGAGCTATTTGATAGCATGGAGGTCATCTCCTCGGGCCATGTGGATGTGGAGAATAAAATCTTCGATCCACACTGCGGGATCAGTAGTTCCGTCGTATGATTCAATATTGATGGGCTTGAACCCCTCGGGGAATTCGTGATCCAGCACCTCATCTGTGAAGCAGAGAGGGTGTGCGGCGCCTCTATAGCGGGCCGCGTCACAGCACACCTTTGATGAAGTCCGTCTGCGGTTATCGGCCTAGGTGTAATTAAGTTTGTCACTTCCGAGTAGGTGGTTGTCATCCCGAGTGGGGAAGAGTCCTCGCGATACGTAGATTGATCTGGTGTGTCCTTCTCTCTTGTCCCTATTTCTGCGAGGCGGTGGGGCTGCTTGTTATTCGGCCTGAGTTGCCGTTTTATCCCGACCACGGGGTGGTCTGTCTGCCGCACTATCCCGACCGCATGGTGGTCGTTCCGCATTACACGAGGGAAGTATGGGATTTGGTGCCTCCTCATCGAATTGAGGTAGCAGTCTGCGCTTTGGGTAACTCTTGGCTGGGCGGTTGAGGTTGTTTTCTTCGGCTGCCAGGACATCAGTCCATCTATCAATGAGTAGGTCTTGATCAACATGGAGCTACTGCTGCTTTTTCTTTAGGCTTCTTGCAGTAGCTATTAGCTGGCGCTTGAAGCGCTCCTGCTCTAGGGGTGCCTCAGGCACGATGAAATCCTCGCTGCCGAGGCTCTTCTCATCCTCGGAGGGTGGACGATAACTATCGTCATTTGGGTCGCTCGGCATGTCCTGTTTATCAGGGTTAGCTTGCTCATTGTCTTGTTCCTCCTGTTCGGATACTGCTCCAACAAGGTCTTTGTTGTTTTTGGCATTATCCGGAGTGCTATTTTCTTCGGTGCCAGTGTTACCATCTTTTGAGCGGCGTGGCTTAGAGCGGCGTTTAGGGCGCCGACTCTTGGACTGTGTCTCAGAAGGTATATTCACATCTGGGTCTTCTTTATCATCGCTGCTAAATTCTTTAGGTGTATCAACCATGTACACATCGTATGAAGAGGTGGTCGTCCAATGTCCCGTGAATTGCGGGTCTTGGCCTTGCTCCTTATCAGCATCGTCGTCTATACCATCGATGTCTTGGGAGTCATAATCCAGCATGTCGGTTAAGTCCTCGACGGTAGCTATGAAGTGGGTGGCGGGTGGGAAGCAAAATTCTCCATCGTCAGCCCCTAGTACGAGCCGGACATAGTTCGGCTGCGAGTTTCCCGTGAATGACAGGTTCTTTAAAGAGTTTAGCACATCACCCAAAGGTGAGTGCTGAAAAACGTCTGTGGCGCTGAATTCGAAGATCGATAACCGATCTAGCTTAGTGTCCGCAAGCGTACATGGTCCAGAACTTATAGCCGGAGACGAGTCCGGAGTTCCGTTAGCGCAAATATTATAGGGTGTCGATTCTGCGTGCGTCTCTAGCACCGCGGACTCTGTGGCCTCGAATGGCATGATCTGCTCTAGTTCTAAGGCCATTGCAGCAATAGGAGCCATCTCCTGAATCTGGTCTGATGATAGATAAGTCATGTTCATCGGGGCGAGGGGGAGCGATCGCTGCGGTCTCAAGTCCATTGAAGATCAAGTCTCTACAGATATCCGCGACGTAGTTCAAGCTTCCAAATCTGAACTGGTGGCCAGGGGCATAGCTATCGATCTGCTCTAGATGGCCAAGCGAGTTGGCCCGTAGTACGAAGCCGCCAAACACGAAAATCCGTGCGAGGAGGAAGGTTTGATCTTTTGTCGATTGAAGGGCCATCGAACCTTTCGTCGACGACACAGTGGAACTCCCAATGAAAGCACCAATGTCGGTGTGAAAACCGGCGGATCTCGGGTAGGGGTCCCGAACTGTGCGTCTAGGATCGATGGTAATAGGAGACGCGGGACACGATGTTTACCCAGGTTTGGGCCCTCTGTATGGAGGTAATACCCTACGTCCTGCTTGATTGATCTTGATGAATATGAGTGTTACGAGAGTTGATCTACCATGAGATCATAATGGCTAAACCCTATAGACCTAGCCTGTATGACTATGGTAATGAGTATATCTCCTTCTCGGACTAACCCTCCGGTTTATATAGACACCGAGAGGGTATCTAGGGTTACATAGAGTCGGTTACATAAGAAGGAATCTTCATAGTCGGTTGTCAGGCTTGCCTTCCACGCCAAGGAGAGTCCAATCCGGACACAGGTACAGTCTTCAGCCTTCATGTCTTCACAGCTCATCAGTCCGGCCCATGGATAACAGGCCGGACACCCGAGGACCCCTTAGTCCAGGATTCCCTCAGTGACACACTGTACTTGAAAGATTTATAGCAGAGTGCAATCACACACTATTACATCGAATATCTCAAAGAGAGTACTTATTACAATAATATGGCTGAAGGCCATCTAATGAAGATAATAGCGGAAGGCTTCGAAGGCAAAATGAGTCCATCAACTCCAACGACATAGCTGAGTGCATGACAATGACCTAGCGCACCTTACTCTTCATCTGAAAACTCTGCAACATAATACGTTGTAGCCCGAAATGGGTCAGCAAATGGAATATGCTGGCAGAATAGCACGGTAGAGCAATGAACAAGATAACAACTATAACTATATGCATATATGGCTGGTGGAGGCTCTATGGTTATTGTTTTTGCCTAAAGCCAATTTTTCCCTACTGTAGAGGAATATAATTTATTTAACTACAAGTTTGTTGAAAACAGAATGGTAACCCCATCTCAATCCCAATTAAGGTAATCATTAACCCAATAGGTTAATTAAATAAAGTGATGAGATCAACATACATATTCAAGTACCAGATACTCAAGATGTCCATAACCGAGGACACGACTAACCATGATTAGTTTGTACACTTTGCAGAGGTTTGCGCACTCTTCCCCACAAGACTCGATCTCCTCCGTTGGATTTCTCGCACTGCATAATGTTTGAGAAATGGATGACCAAGACACAATCTTTCTGAAGAGGTCCCCTTAACCGATAGATAGGTCGGTACACCTACAATCCCCTACATCTGCTAGCCCATCATGGAAAGGATTCCCATGACTTAGTCAACTATGCCAGAGCCCATAATGGCATCTGGCTGCACACGGAAGTTTCCAGCATGAATAACAATATGATCCCTTTGAGCCTGGGTGGCGAACCATAGGATGATCACACAGATTCCCTGGGATCTCCTTGGACAACACTAGATTGCCCCAGGTGCCCACAAACAATCCACCCAGATGCGTGTTAAAGTAGCCACCTTAAGTAAACCCTGAGTTCGATAATAATACCTACAACTGTCATGAATCACTCAAACCAAACCACGTCTAAAAGCATAGCATAGCAAAGTATAATAAGCATAGCGTAGTAACTCCCAAGGTTTGAATAAAAGGGCAATAGGTACTACCTCAACAACTACTTCCCGAAATCCCACTTGTTAACAGATCCTACTGATGCAATGTTTGAGGATTGGAACTAATGCAGAAAAACTAGGTAATAATGGAAATGATCAAAGTGTTACTTGCCTTGCTGACGATCTGCAAACCCTAGTGACTCGTAGTAGCACGCTTCGCACTCCGAAAACTCTATCGCAAACAAACAATAACATACATAAGCAATCAAGCAATATAAGCAAGTGTAAAACTCAGGTGAGAAATTCCAAATTGAAAGTTCAACTAAAGAGCTTCGATTTTCAAAAAGAATCAATCAAATCGGAGCTACGAAACTCAAACTACGATCAAAAGAAATTCGAATACAAATCCTCTTGAAACCAAATTTTAAATTGTCGAAATCATGTTCAAGTTGATTAACTGGAAAGAGGGGTTCGAGACGAAGATTTTGGCATTGGTTTCACTGGATTTGGACAAACGGTCAAAAAGTTGCGAGGGTTTGAAAATCAGGGGCTAATCTATGATAAAAATAATCGCGGATAGGTCCCTAGAAGAAAATAAAATAAAAATAAAAAGACTACGGCGCGAACGTTCGCGAACCGAACTAATCCGACAAAAACTGTTCGTTATCGGTCTAAACGAACGGATGTTCGCTAATTAAACAACCTGATAAAATAAACCGATCTAACCCTAAAAACCGAAAGAAAAACCAGAAATAAAACCGGGACGGGTCGACGGTTATACTGGTTAAACGGAAAAGATCGGTCGGTGGCGGCGGCGGATCCGATCGGCGGGGACCGCGATGGGGCAGCAGCGACGGCGGCGCGGCGAGTAGCGGCGGCGTGCAGGAGCAGCGGCAATAGGCGGCGGCGGCATCCTACGGCGGCGGCGGCGGCGACTGCGGGGCAAGGTGGGGAGAGACAGCGGGGTGGCGGCGGTATTCAAAGGCCTCGAGGGGGCCTCTTGCTTGCGCAAGGGAGCGCGGAAGTCGAGGCCAACCCGGACTACGGCAGGAGTCCGGCGCTCGCACGACTGCGGCGGCGGGAGGCGGCTGCACGACAGCTGGGTCGGCTGGGCTTCGGCCCAGTCGGTCGGCCCGAAGAGAGTTTTTTTTTAAATTACGCCAAAGAAAAAATGCTAATAAATATAAAAAATTCTAAAATTCCAAAAACAATTTTCACCGTCTAAATAAAATATTTAGAACAAAGTGAACATTTTTCTGGCCTAATAGTGCAATTTTCAAAAATGCGTATTTTTCTAATTCAAATAAAATCTCAAATAAAAATCCAAGAAAATATTTATTTGATTTTAAAAAATTTCCTCCAATATTCCTCTCTTTTTGAAGAAGTCATATTATCTTCTCTCTTTAAATTTAATTATTGGAAATATTTGGAGAGAAAAAATATTAAAACCAAATTGATCCTCTTTTCAAATTTTTGAAAATTCAAACATGAAAATTTATGAAATCTCCAACTCTCTCCTTGGGTCCTTGACTTGCTTAAGATTTCTAAGATCACAACCAAAATGCAAATAAAATATGATATGCATATGATGACCTATGTATAACATCCAAATTGAAAATTGGGATGTTACAAACCTACCCGCCTTAAGATGAATCTCGCCCTCGAGATTCGGGTTGGCTAGAAAATAGGTGTGGGTGGTATTTACGTAGGTCTTCTTCTCAACCAAGAGCACTGGGGATCCCCATGGTGACGAACTTTGTCGAATGTAACCTTCCTCCAATAACTCCTTAATCTGCTTATTAATTTCCTCCAGATCATTTGCAGGCATCCGGTACGGTCTCTTCGATATTGGTCTAGTTCCTAGCAACATCTCTATCAAAAACTCTATGTCTTGATCTGGCAGCATGCCTGGTAGTTCCTTTGGGAATACATCCGGGTAATCCTTCACAACAGGCACTTCTTCCTGAACAACTCCCGAGAGAGAATTTAGTTGGGTCCTCCTTAGCACATGCCTAGACACATACTTGATCCTCTTTCCCTCCGGGGTCGTGAGTAGAATTGACTTACTAGCACAATCAATATTTCCTCCATACATGGATAGCCAATCCATGCCTAGTATCACATCCAATCATTGTGACTCCAAAATTATTAGGTCTGAGAGGAAAACATGCCTACCTATGGTTAATGGCACCTGAAAACATCCCCTGCTAGCCATATACTCCGCTCACGGTGAGCTTACACTAGTAGAAAACAGGGCTTTGGTGGTACTCTAGCTCACCTCCTATGCACACAAGGTGTTCGATGGAATGCCCGAGCCACACTACTTAAGCTTTCTCCTCTCCAAGCTCGACCTCCAAGCTCCATTTTCCATAATATTTGTCTAGGTTTAGCGGTCCGTCACGCCCCGCCCCCGTCTTCACCGCCGTCGATCACCCGCGTCGAGCTCATCGCCGGCACCACCATGGTGAGCCTCTTGTTTTATCTTCTTTCTGAAAGGAAAAATATTCTTACTTGTATGTTTACATAGATACTTGTATTATTTTCTTACTTTTATTATTGCATCTTATATAGTGCGATGGTTTTGGTATCCACCCCCGTCGGCCCTCGTCATGTCTATGATTCGGATGTGGTATATATATTATCTTTATAACTATTGGTTCATTTATTGTTTATGAAAATTATGCAGACCAACATGACATAGATTTTATTTATGTAGGATGTATGTGAATCGGAAATGCCAACCGACCCTATTGTCGAGAGGTTAAATTTAGTTGAAGAAGAAAAGAATTTGTTGAAGGAAAAAATAAAAAAAATTGAGGAGGAGAAGATGATATTGGAGTTGCATGTTGCGGATGTCGTCGATGATCACAAGATCAAGATGGATGCAATGCGCTTGAAGATTAGAAAGATTAGAAAATATGCCATTCATACCGAGGCTTGGTATCATTATGCTGTTGGATCAATTGTTACCTTGGTTGCGATTATGATCGCATTTGTTTTCACATTGAAATGTTTTACATAGTTTCAATGTATGGTTTAATTAATTAGATGCTCTGGAGAGCTATATGTTGTTAGATGAGAACTATGTATGCACTTTGGTTTTAATGTGATGATGAACTTCTATTAATTTGGACACTTAATTATATATAATGCACGCAGATGAACCGGCAATGGATGTACGGTGACAGACACACCCGCGAGTACATTAAGGGCGTGCATGAGTTTCTCGATGCGGCTGAGGCAAACAAGCAGAATGGTTTTATGTGTTGTCCATGCACTGAATGTGGGAATACAAGGTCTTACTCTAACCGGAAAATCCTTCACTCCCACCTGCTTTACAAGGGTTTCATGCCACACTATAATGTTTGGACGAGGCACGGAGAAATAGGGGTTATGATGTAAGACGACGAAGAAGAAGAGTACGATGACAACTATGTGCCCCCTGAATATGGCGATGCTGCAACGGGGGGAGCTGGTGAAGATCAAGACGAACCAGACGATGTGCCCAATGATGCTGCAACGGGTGAAGCTGCTGAAGATCAAGAGGAACCAGACGATTGCCCGATGATGATGATCTCTGCCGGGTCATTGTCGATGCAAGGACGCAATGTGAAAGTCAAAAGGAGAAGCTGAAGTTTGATCGCATGTTAGAGGATCACAAAAAAGGGTTATACCCCAATTGCGAAGATGGCAACACAAAGCTCGGTACCGTACTGGAATTGCTACAGTGGAAGGCAGAGAATGCTGTGGCTAACAAAGGATTTGAGAAGCTACTGAAAATATTGAAGAAGAAGCTTCCAAAGGATAACAAATTGCCCGACAGTACAGATGCAGCAAAGAAGGTCGTATGCCCTCTAGGATTGGAGGTGGAGAAGATACATGCTTGCCCTAATGACTGCATCCTCTACCGCGATGCATACAAGGATCTGAACGCATGCCCGGTATGCGGTGCATTGCGGTATAAGATCAGAAGAGATGACCCTGGTGATGTTGACAGTGAGCCCCCCAGGAAGAGGGTTCCTGCGAAGGTGATGTGGTATGCTCCTATAATACCACGGTTGAAACGTCTGTTCAAAAACAAAGAGCATGCCAAGTTGATGCGATGGCATAGTGAGAACCGAAAGAAAGATGGGAAGTTGAGAGCACCCGCTGACGGGTTGCAGTGGAGAAAAATCGAGAGAAAGTACTGGGATGAGTTTGCAAAGGACCCAAGGAATGTATGGTTTGCTTTAAGCGCGGATGGCATTAATCCTTTCGGGGAGCAGAGCAGCAATCACAGCACCTGGCCCGTGACTATGTATGTATAACCTTCCTCCTTGGATGTGCATGAAGCGGAAGTTCATTATGATGCCAGTTCTCATCCAAGGCCCTAAGCAACCCGGCAACAAAATTGATGTGTACCTAAGGCCATTAGTTGAAGAACTTTTACAGCTGTGGAATGGAAATGGTGTAAGTACGTGGGATGAGCATAGATAGGAGGAATTTAACCTTAAGGCATTGCTGTTCGTGACCATCAATGATTGGCCCGCTCTCAGTAACCTTTCAGGACAGACAAACAAAGGATACCACGCATGCACGCACTGTTTAGATGACACTGAAAGTATATACCTTGACAAATGCAGGAAGAATGTGTACCTGGGCCATCATCGATTTCTTCCGACCAACCATCAATGTCGAAAGAAAGGCAAGCATTTCAAAGGCGAGGCAGATCACCGGAAGAAGCCCGCCATGCGCACCGGTGATCACGTGCTTGTTATGGTCAATGATTTACACTACGTAATCTTTGGAAAGGGTCCTGGTGGACTAGCTGTTCCGAATGACGCTGAGGGACACGCACCCATGTGGAAGAAGAAATCTATATTTTGGGACCTACCCTACTGGAAAGACCTAGAGGTCCGCTCCTCAATCGACGTGATGCATGTGACGAAGAACCTTTGCGTGAACCTGCTAGGCTTCTTGGGCATGTATGGGAAGACAAAAGATACACCTGAGGCACGGGTGGACCTGCAGCGTTTGCACGAAAAAGACGGCATGCCTCCGAAGCAGTATAAAGGTCCTGCCAGCTACGCTCTTACGAAAGAAGAGAAAGAAATCTTCTTTGAATGCCTGCTCAGTATGAAGGTCACGCCTGGCTTCTCGTCGAATATAAAGGGAATAATAAATATGCCAGAGAAAAAGTTTCAGAACCTAAAGTCTCATGACTGCCACGTGATTATGACGCAACTGCTTCCGGTTGCATTGAGGGGGCTTCTATCGGAAAACGTCCGATTAGCCATTGTGAAGCTATTTGCATTCCTCAATGCAATCTCTCAGAAGGTGATCGATCCAGAAATCGTACCAAGGCTAAGGAGTGATGTGGCACAATGTCTTGTCAGTTTCGAGCTGGTGTTCCCACCATCCTTCTTCAATATCATGACGCATGTCCTAGTTCATCTAGTCGACGAGATTGTCATCCTGGGGCCCGTATTTCTACACAATATGTTCCCCTTTGAGAGGTTCATGGGAGTCCTAAAGAAATATGTCCGTAACCGCGCTAGGCCAGAAGGAAGCATCTCCATGGGCCATCAAACAGAGGATGTTATCGGGTTTTTTGTTGACTTCATTCCTGGCCTTAAGAAGATAGGTCTCCCTAAATCGCAGTATGAGGGGATACTGACTGGAAAAGGCACTCTTGGAAGAGACTCAATAATATGTAGGGACGGATATTCTTGGTCTCAAGCAAACTACACAGTTCTACAGAACTCTACCTTGGTGACCCCGTATGTCGATGAACACAAGAACAATCTGCGCTCCAAACACCCGGAGCAGTGCGACGACTGGATTACATGTGAACACATCAGGACTTTCAGCAGTTGGTTGGAAACACGTCTCAGAGGTGACAACACTGTTTGTGATGAGTTGTACTTGTTGTCCAGGGGACCACCTTTGATTGTATTGACTTACAAAGGATACGAGATAAATGGGAATACATTTTACACGATCGCCTAAGATCAAAAGAGCACCAACCAAAATAGCGGTGTCCGCTTTGATGCAGCAACCGAGAGCGGAAAGGACACATATTATGGTTACATAGTGGACATATGGGAACTTGACTACGGACCTGATTTTAAGGTCCCTCTGTTCAAGTGCAAATGGGTCAATCTGTTAGGCGGCGGGGTACAGGTAGACCCACGCTACGGAATGAAAATAGTGGATCTGAAAAATCTTGGGTACACTGACGAACCATTCGTCCTAGCCAATGATGTGGCACAGGTTATCTATGTGAAGGACATGTCTACCAAACCGAGAAAAAGAAAAGATAAGGAAGCGAATACATCATACAATGAGCCGAAGCGCCACATAGTTCTTTCAGGAAAAAGGGACATCCTGGGAGTGGACAGCAAGACAGACATGTCTGAAGATTATGAAAAGTTTCATGAGATTCCTCCCTTCAATGTCAAGGCTGAACCAAGCATCCTGATAAACAATGAAGATTATCCATGGTTACAGCGCAATAAGAAAATGACACAAGCGAAGAAAAAGTGAAGACTTTCTCCTGCAACTATTATGATGATACCATGCCAACTTTGTAACACACGAACATGCTACCATTGTCCGTTTTGTACATGCACATGCTATGTGGGTGAAATTATGATACCATGCCAACTTTCAACTTTTTCAGAGTTCATTTGAAATGATTTCATGTCTTATGGTTCAGCCCTCGTAATACCATGACCATTAGTCCCTGGCCCATGCCAACTTTCAACTTTCAACTTTCTAAAACTAATGGCACTAACAGAAAGTTTATAATTTTGCTCCTCGCCCCTGGCCCATGACCATTAGTCCCGGTTTGTGCCACAAACCGGGACTAAAGGGTTGGTCCTCGTTGCTGGCAGAGTTTAGTCCCACCTCGCCAACCGAAGGGGGCTCACATCGGTTTATAAGCCCTTCCCTCTCTACCTTGTTGAGCTCCTCTCAAAGTGAAAATAGATGCCCTCATAGAGAAAAGTTTAACCTAAATTCATAGTGAATTTCTCTGAAATTCATAGAAATTTACTAGGAATTTAGGTTGAATTTTCTCTATAAGCGCATCTATTCTCATTTTTTAGTAAGTTAATCACAAACTTGTGATTCAAACAATTTTCAAAGAATTCAAATTTTAACTATTCAAATTTGAAAACTAATGGCACTAACAGAAAGTTTATAATTTTTCTAAAACTAATGGCACTAACAGAAAGTTTATAATTTTGCTAACCTAAAAGCAAACAGAATTAAAAA
>NC_041386.1:129195279-129196007 GCF_002162155.2 Triticum dicoccoides | reverse complement strand
AAACAAAAGAAAATAAATAATGCAAAAAACAAATCAAAAAACAGGAAAAAACTATTTTTATAGTAAAGTTAATCACAAAATAAAATAAATAAACCAACAAAGAAAACAAAAAAACTAAAAAAGTGTTTGCAAATTTGAAAACTAATGGCACTAACAGAAAGTTTATAATTTTCCTAAAACTAAAAGCAAAAAGAATAAAAAAATAAAGCAAAAAACAAAAGAAAATAAATAATGCAGAAAACAAAACAAAAAAACTGAAAAAAAAATAGCAACAATAAGTATTTTGTTGTAAGTAGAAACAAAATAAAATAAATAAAGCAACAAAGAAAACAAAAAAACAAAAAAAGTGTTTTCAAATTTGAAAACTAATGGCGTTAACAAAAAGTTTATAATTTTTCTAAAACTAAAAGCATAAAGAATTAAAAAATAAAGCAAAAAACAAAAGAAAATAAATAAAGCAATAAAAAACAAAAAAATGCCACCTACTGGGCCCCCACGGCCTGAATACGACTAGAAACCCATCCAAGGGCAAGGATTCAGGCCCGCAGGAGGCCCAGTAGGCCCACAGGCATAGCAGTGACAATTAGGCCCGTAAGCCTGCAATGGAGAGGAGCTCGAGAGGGGTGCGGCAGTGGGGCTTATGAACCACTGTGCACCCCTCTCAACTAGCAAGGTGGGACTAAACTTTCGACGCAGCAGCCGCACAAGGCCTTGGGTCCCGGTTGGTG
>NC_041386.1:129171400-129195008 GCF_002162155.2 Triticum dicoccoides | reverse complement strand
CCCCAAGCTCACGCCGCCCCTCGAGCTCGCCGTCGTCCCCAAGCCCGCGCCGCCCCCGATCTCGCCGTCGTCCCCGAGCCCTCCTCCCAGAGCCCGTGTCGCCCTTGCTGCCCTCCTCCCTGAGCCATCCGCCGCCCTCGCCGACACCCTCGCAGCCGCCCTCGCCGACGCCCTCGCCGCCCCCGCCGTCGCCCTCGCCAGTCAACCTCGCTGCTGTGAGCCGCCGCCACCTGTTTATCATTTTTTTCATTTTTTGTACGTATATATAATGTATATATGTATGTGGCTATATGTATGTATAGATGTTCATATATGTGTATTATTTTTTTTGTTCAGAGCATTTTTTGTTCATATATGTATTTTTTGTTTATGTGTATTATTTTTTTTGTTCATAGCATTTTTTGTTCATATTTTTTTCATAGCATTATTTCCATGTATATATGTATGTGGCTATGTATGTATAGATGGATAGCATTTTTTTCCATGTATGCATGTCATTGTCGATATACCCCCTCCCCGTTAACTTCGACAGGAGGGGGGTCGATATAACCCTCTCTGATAACTTCGACATGAGGGGGGTCGATATACCCCCTCCCTGATAACTTCGACATGAGGGGGGGTCGAGAACTAGTTTAGGGGGTCGAGGGTTGAGAACTAGTTTAGGGGGTCGAGGGAAGAAGGGGAAGAAGAGGGAGAAGAAGAGGGATAAGAAGAGGAGAGGAAGAAGAGGAAGTATTCTCCTCTATTCTTTCTTCTGTTCTTTTTTCTTCTTCTTCCTATATGTATTAGTTTTTTTATTTAGGTTGTTAATTAGTAGATATTAATTTTGTTCATATATGTATGGATGCATGTGATATGTATGTATGTATGTATGCATGTATTGGGTATGTCGTTGTCGATATACCCCCTACCCGATAACTTCGACATGAGGGGGTCGAGAGGGGGTCTAGGGTCGTTGAGGGTTCGAGGGGTCGAGGGGTCCAGGGTCGTCGAGGGTTCAAGGGGTCGAAGACTCCAGAGAAGTTACCATACGAGAGGACCCCGGAGGAGAACGCCGAGATCTCACGAACCGAAGTGGATGACTGGTTTCAAGGGTTGAAAGCAAAGAGATATCCACTTCCGGAGGAGAAGGTAGATCCAGTGAAAGCGAAGCGCACTCTGGCTGCCCTGACAAAACCACCCAAGTCTCCGCCGAAAGGAAACTATGAGCGCATTATTGGAAAGGAATTTGTCGAAGCAGAGCGGACGGGAAGTACTGTCAGTGATCAAAGGCTGAAAGAACGATGAGCTGGGAAACAAATTGCCCAGCTCAGCGAACAAGCGAAGCAATCGTGCCCCCCGCTCAAGGTGCCTAGCCACAACGTCGCTAATGATCCAAGGATGGTGCCCGGTTATAGCGATCTTGCAGATTACCTGCCCGACGATGTACATTATGAACCCATGGAGGTGCAGATACAAAGATACGAGTACGGGAAGCCTCTCGTCAAATATGAAAGATCTCTATCAACGATGATGCGAAGATTGCATGATTGGTACTTGAAAATCTGCAGAGACTCTGGGGGGGAGTACTTTGTATGTGAAAGTTAAAAAGGAGCATGACCTCGTTGGAATTGAACTGTTGCCTGTTCCATTTGAGGAGTTCTATCAGTTTTTCAATCAATTGGCCCTCGATAAAACAACGGTCGCCTGCTACTGTCTATAAGTAGTACTACTTCTGTCATTAAGTCTCTCTATATAGCTCAGCTCTTTCATTGCATGTATTTATAATCATCCTCACTATATTATGCAGATTGAAGATCGCCGAATTGAAGAAAAGACAAGTCGGTGATATTGGGTTCATTAACACATATCTCATAGATGCAACTCAGGTTAAATTTCATGCCGCAGCTACCGAGGCCAACTTGCTACGATCGTTGGTAATAAATGAAAACAAATATATAATACTCTTTCCTTACAACTTCAAGTGAGTGTTATTGTCTTGTGCGTATTCGGTTTCCCTTATATATTAGTCAAGGTTATAGTGAATTGATGAGTTATGCATGCGTGTGCAGTTTCCACTATATTCTCCTAGAGATTAAGCTTGAGCAGGGACTAGTAACCGTCTTAGACTCAAGACGAAAAGATCCCCGGGACTATGCAGACATGACTCAAATACTTGAGAAGTAAGTTAAATCGATCATTATCCACCATATCAGCAACTTTGTTCATTTCCTGATATATCAAGTAATTGTTTTCTTTGTCCGGCAGGGTTTGGAGAAAATTCACCAGAAAAGCTCCGGGACTGCCGAAGGAGCTGCAATTTAGACACCCGAAAATAAGTACTATAGTAGCATGTTCCGCGCATCTACTAGTCATTCAAGCGCTAGTTTCATCAATACCATTTGACATTCTTGCTTATCAGTTTGATTGACCTCTATTTCTTGTAAAGTGGTTGTGGCAGGAACAAGGGAATGATTTTTGTGGATACTACGTTTGCGAGTCCATCCGCCACACGACCTGTGAGCGGGGCTACATTGACGAACAATATGAAGTACGTAAATAACAACATTCACAATTTTATTTTATTACCATCATTTGTGTTGAGTTTCATTCATTCATATATATATATATATATATATATATATATATATATATATATATATATATATATATATATATATATATATATATATATATGTATTGACCCCCTTCTTTAAATTAGATGTTTCGAAAGCGGGATGAACTCCTAGCACCAGCTCGCATGCAAGCAATTCAAGAGGAATTGGCGGCATTCTTTCTTGACCACGTGATCCCTGAAGACGGAGAATACTATGTGGACCCTGAGTCTGTATGATTATATTTGTAAGAGATAATTATTGTATATATGTAGCGGGTAGTGTCGGATAGATATACGAGAACTTGTTGTTCGACCAATCTCTCGGAGAAGGAGAGGTGGTCGATATCACTTCTCTCTGTATGCATATATGTTCATGACGATCTTCTGTTTCCTTCGTTTGCTTACTAGCTAGCTAGCGTGTCTAGTCCTCTCTATACGTATGTATAGTATGTAGCGTCGACCAAGAACGGACATAAGAGAGGACACTTCTCTCTATTAATTATAGCTAGCTAACACAATATATGAAACACCTAAATTAACCCCCCCAAAACCCCCAACCTCCCCCCCCTTCAAAAAAAACAAAAACCCCAACCACAGAAATGCTGACGCATGGATGCCTATTGGTCCCGGTTGGTGCCACCAACCGGGACCAAAGGGTCTCCTACCTGGGCTCCACGCACAGGCCACGTGGAGGCCCATCTGTCCCGGTTCTGGATTGAACAGGGACTAAAGGGACAGGGCATTAGTACCGACCCTTTAGTCCCGGTTCTAGAACCGGGACAAAAGGCCCTTACGAACCGGGACAACAGGCCCTTTTTCTACCAGTTTACTAACATAGGTGTCTTAAGAATTTTGGCGGGCAACTTAAATTTATCCACAAATCCCCTTGATATGTATGAATGTGATGCACCAGTATCAAAAAGAACTATTGCAGTACTTGACTTAATCAAAAACTTACCTATAACTGCATCTGGTTGTTCTTCAACCTCCTCCATGTTAATGTGGTTCACTTGACCTCTGGTGAAGGGATTGGGCTTCTTTACTGAGCTTCCATTCCCATTGCCATTCTTTACACTACAAAAAAATACACTTCCGTGATGATACGTGTTTGTCACAGTAGGTCGCGTTTTTTGTCTTGCATGTACATCCATGACGATTTTATGACAGAATCAAGATAGTCATACCTATGTTGTCGTAGAAGTGTTCCATGACATTACCAAAATTATCATCACGAAAGTGTCCACTTCCATGATGATAAATCGCGTGTCATAGAAGTGCTTTCGTCAAGGGTGACTGACACGTGGCATCCACCGTAACGGAACGCTGTTAAGCTATCGGGTCGGATTTTGGATCCGATAACCCGTTAACAGCCCTGACCAATGGGAAATTTCCACGTGTAAAATTCTGATTGGCCAAAGGGAACACCTGTCAGCTCGTCAGTGGGCCAGATGTCGCCCGTCCATTGGAGGATACATGCCTATGATATGTCGACACGTGGCTGGGCCCAACAGAGGCCCATACAGGTTAAAAAGGCCGACCCAGTCAAAGGCCCGTAGAACTTAATCAGGTACTAGTGGGCCAGCCCAATAATGGCTTGCTTAATAAAGGCCCATTTACGGCCCGAAGCCAGATCTTGCCCATTAATTGTTCGCCCAATATTTGGGCCCATTTACGGCCCGAAGCCAGATCTGGCCCGTTAATTGTTCACCCGATATTTGGGCCCATTTGCGGCCCCAAGCCAGATCTGGCCCGTTAATTGTTCGCCGAATATTTGGGCCCAACTACAGCCCAGTGACTTTCGGCATGTTAGAGGCCAGATGTAGACATGGGCCCATTTCATCTCGGTGTGACTTTCGGCCTGGGAATGGCCCGTGCTGCCCATGGGCCATATATGGTCCGACGGGACATCGGGCCCACTAACGGCCCGTGCTAAAGGTGGCAACAGTTAAGACCAACGTGACTTTGGGCCTGTTAAAGGCATGTCGCGTAATTCGGACAGTTGATGCCTGTGCTAAGCTTTCGGCCTCTTAAAGGCCCATGATATCAGTGGGCCAACTAAGGCCCGAGATATGTTTCAGCCTGGTAACGGCCCGTGAGCTAACTGGGCCCAAAACGGCACGGTCTACATTTCGGCCTACTGAAGGCCCGTCGACGACTAGTGAAAATTGAGGCCCAACATGCATTTTGGCCTGCCAAAGGCCCGTGGCTTCATCTTGGCCGTAACAGGCCAGTACAATATTTAGCCTGTTAATGGCCCAACGCTACCTGGGCCAAACTAAGCATTGGGTCGACAAAAGGCCCAACTAAAATATAGGCCGGTGTAAGTTTGGGCCTGGCGCAATGTGTGAGGGCCCCAATCATTCAGGACCAAGAAAGACGCAGGCCGACCCAATTGTGGACCGCAAAAAACTGGCCTGTTAGAGTCGAATGTTTCGGTCCAGTCGACTACATCTGATTTTTTTCAAATAGCGAATGATGGCAGTAACTAGTAGGAATTAAGAACAAACCTACTCTATACAATAAAGAAATTACGGCATAGTAACTAAGAATAAACCTACACTATACAATAAAGGATTTCAGGTATATTACATCCACTGGGCATCGAAGTTCGCCACCAGTGATTATAAAGTGCAATGAAGAAGCAGATTACAAAAACTGGGCACCATTGCAGCGTAACAAAATAATATTGAACCGAGACCACTTCCAAGACAGTTCAAGAAAGGTTAGCCTTGTGGGGGAACTGCTGCGTAAGCTGCTGAGCAAGGCTGTGAGACCGGCCTAGCATGTCGGTCATAGCTTCCAGGTGTAGCTGTTTAGCGATGAGGTTCTCATTGGTGTTCTCCGCAATCTTTCTTAGAGATAGCACTTCAAGTCGAAGTTGAGTTGCAGAATGCCTTTCTGCTAGAACTTGGGACTGAAGAAGTCGAACTGATTCAGACAACGAATTCTGTGAGCTTGCCTGACTATTAGTCTCAAGTAACTTGAACACTACATCAAGACAAGACTTTGGGGTTGTCTCGCTATCTTCAAGATGTTTTGCCTTCTTTGCTGCAATATATTTTGGGTTTGTCTCACAGCCTTCGGTAGACTTGTGCATGCCATCAGGCATATCACCCTGAAACAAAGCAGAGAGATCACAGGTTTTGCACGTGTATAAACAAAGATGATAACTGTTATGTTAATTCTATCCAATTTAAAATTAGAAAATAAAGAGTAAGTTCAAAATATCAATAGTATAATTTGGCATTGTTCATAATGTGGGGAGCTTCACCACACTACTGGATTACCATGTCAACATAACAAGCATAGATGAAGGGCAAAGAAAATCATTGTATCTATTTTGGATAATGTGCATGGCATGTTGTTCATATCATCAGCCACATCAGTAAGATAAAACAGGAGATGACAAGGTGCAAACGTGGGCTGCTTCACCACACACTGGATTATAGATCCACAAAAACAAGCATACATATAGGGAGTATTAAGTAATGTGCATGGTATGAATAAGGAATTTGGTTTTACAAGTAAAACTTAGAACTTACGGTTCTTACGAACATGCATTTTGGTAGAAACAGCAAACTAAACAGCAGTAAACGATAGGGAGTATGAGTAAATTAAACAGCAGTTGAGGATAAAGGCTTTAGAAGGACTGACTTACATTAACACTTAACACCAGCTTTATAATTCCCTTCTCCATGTCAAGGGAAGGATAACTAAAGAATTTCAGCACAGAATCTTCTTCATAAGCATTGCCTGTACTCTACATTTTGTAGAGAGTAATTATAGATATGATAATACTGGAAGGGATAGAGGATAATGAAGATAAGATACAGATTGATGCTACATAATCAACTACCAATCCCTGGAAGTACAAGCGTTACAGGACAAAATGAACTGACAAGAGCAATGGGCTACACTTCTGCACTGGCATTGTCTGTGTATTCTACTTGTTGGTAAGATTAAATATAGATCTGATCTTTTTTAGTAAATGGTGGGCGAGGGAGATAAGATGTAGAATGCTACAAAATGAACCAATCCCTCTTCCCATAATACAAGAGTGTTTTGAACATTGGTGTACTGTACAAAACGTTTTTATATTATGGGACGGAGGGAGTAGCTGTTAATGTAAGTATAGTGATAGACCACGTTCAGTCCTTACAAGAGGACCGCAGAGCTAAACCTCTTCAAAAGCATTGGGTTGATTCTAAATTTATGTAAGAGTCCATATGGATCTTATAATGTCCACTGAATGGACGATTACAAGGCTAACATGTGCAGTGATGCTACATAATCAAACAGCTATGAAAGTAAGTATGGTCATACAGGGCAAGAGGTACTCACAAGAGCAATGCAGTGTGCAGTATAGTTGCGAGATTCTGTGGTCCCTTGAGAATGAATGTTCTTCTAGTAACAGTTTTCGTACAAGTGAGACATTAAGGCAAATGCAGAAATGTAGTTCAAATTGTGATGTGATATCATAGACAGTACCTTACACTGCAGCCGAGACCAATGTGTAACAAGATTATTCCAGTCACCGTCGGGTAAATGTAGCACCAGAGACTTTACAGAAATTTCATTCAGAGGCTTGCCATCGAAGTGCGCTTGCCTCGCGTAGGAACGATACTTCATCAACGAGTGCTTGAAAAGCGCAACCAACCCTTGCTCGTCATCACAATCCAGTTTGCTCCTCGCCTATTTAAAAGAATGCAATCTTGTGTCTTCTGTCAGCAGAAACATATGCAGTAATGACCATGAATAACATTAGTACATTACTTACACGTAAGTTGCTGAGGAAGACTGGAAACTGTTCTGTGTCTACGGTATAACCTTTCCATGAAGGAAAGATGTGCACAAAGTTCCTAACAACAACATAAGCTTCATGTTCTAAACTGGGAAGAAATGGAACAGGGGTCCTATTTGCAGCAATTGGGGCTCTCTCTGGTTCGAAAATGGATTTGGCAACTGGATTTGGTGTACTTTTTGCTGGAATGGGGGTTTTGCGTCGTACAGTTGGTGCTATGTCAACTGGCATAATCATACTATTTGCTGCAGTTGAGGTCTGCTGAGTTGGGCCATCAGAAATGACCAGTGTAGTAGGGCTAGAGTCTGCTAGAGTTGGGGTATTTTGTGTGTTAGGTGATATTGCAACTACACCTAATGGGCTATTAGATTTATCAGGTGCCACTACCTTTTCCAAATACTTTGCTTGTGCTCCTCCACGATCAGCAATCTCCCTCTTCCTTTTGAATTTCTGATACACAAGAACAACATTTGAATGGATAAATATGGTATGATGACAGATGGAATTGTTGGAGAACATAGTAATTTCAAAAAAATTCCTACGCACACGCAAGATCATGGTGATGCATAGCAACGAGAGGGGAGAGTGTTTTCTACGTACCCTCGTAGACTGGAAGCGGAAGCGTTAGCACAACGCGGTTGATGTAGTTGTACGTCTTCATGGCCCGACCGATCAAGCACCGAAACTACGGCACCTCCGAGTTCTAGCACACGTTCAGCTCGATGACGATCCCCGGACTCCGATCCAGCAAAGTGTCGGGGAAGAGTTCCGTCAGCACGATGGCGCGGTGACGATCTTGATGTTCTACCGTCGCAGGGCTTCGCCTAAGCACCGCTACAATATTATCGAGGATTATGGTGGAGGGGGGCACCGCACATGGCTAAGAGAACGATCACGAAGATCAACTTGTGTGTCTAGAGGTGCCCCCTGCCCCTGTATATAAAGGAGCAAGGGGGAGAGGCCGGCCAGCCCTTGGGGCGCGCCAAGGAGGGGGGAGTCCCCCTCCTAGTAGGAGTAGGACTCCCCTTTCCTAGTCCAACTAGGAAGAGAGAAGGGGGAAGGAAAGAGAGGGAGAGGGAGAGGGAAAGACGGGCCGCGACCCCCTCCCCTAGTCCAATTCGGACTCCCCATGGGAGGGGGCGCGCCACCTCCTGGGCTGCTGCCCTCTCTCTCCCATCAGGCCCACTAAGGCCCAGTACTTCCCCGAGGGGTTCCGGTAACCCTTCCGGCACTCCGGTTTTCTCCGAAATCACACGAAACACTTCCGGTGTCCGAGTATAGCCGTCCAATATATCAATCTTTATGTCTCGACCATTTCGATACTCCTCGTCATGTCCGTGATCATATCCGAGACTCCGAACAATCTTCGGTACATCAAAATATATAAACTCATAATGAAACTGCCATCGTAGCGTTAAGCATGCGGACGCTACGGATTCGAGAATAATGTAGACATGACCAAGACACGTCTCCGGTCAATAACCAATAGCGGAACCTGGATGCTCATATTGGCTCCTACATATTCTACGAAGATCTTTTATCGGTCAGACCCCATAACAACATACGTTGTTCCCTTTGTCATCGGTATGTTACTTGCCCGAGATTTGATCGTCGGTATCTCAATACCTAGTTCAATCTCGTTACCGGCAAGTCTCTTTACTCATTCCGTAATACATCATCCCGCAGCTAACTTATTAGTTGCAATGCTTGCAAGGCTTATGTGATGTGCATTACCGAGAGGGCCCAGAGATACCTCTCCGACAATCGGAGTGACAAATCCTAATCTCGAAATATGCCAACCCAACAAGTACCTTCGCAGACACCTGTAGAGCACCTTTATAATCACCCAGTTACATTGTGATGTTTGGTAGCACACAAAGTGTTCCTCCGGTAAACGGGAGTTGCATAATCTCATAGTCATAGGAACATGTATAAGTCATGAAGAAAGCAATAGCATCAAACTAAACGATCAAGTGCTAAGCTAACAAAATGGGTCAAGTCAATCACATCATTCTCCTAATGATGTGATCCCGTTAATCAAATGACAACTCAAGTCTATGGCTAGGAAACTTAACCATCTTCGATCAACAAGCTAGTCAAGTAGAGGCATACTAGTGACACTATGTTTGTCTATGTATTCACACATGTATTATGTTTCCGGTTAATACAATTCTAGCATGAATAATAAACATTTATCATGATATAAGGAAATAAATAATAACTTTATTATTGTCTCTAGGGAATATTTCCTTTAGTCTCCCACTTGCACTAGAGTCAATAATCTAGATTACATAGTAATGATTCTAACACCCATGGAGCCATGGTGCTGATCATCTTTTGCTCGTGGAAGAGGCTTAGTTAGCGGGTCTGCAACATTCAGATCCGTATGTATCTTGCAAATTTCTATGTCTCCCACTTGGACTAAATCCCGAATGGAATTGAAGCGTCTCTGATGTGCTTGGTTCTCTTGTGAAATCTGGATTCCTTTGCCAAGGCAATTGCACCAGTATTGTCACAAAAGATTTTCATTGGACCCGATGCACCAGCTGTGACACCTAAATCGGATATGAACTCGTTCATCCAGACTCCTTCATTTCCTGCTTCCGAAGCAGCTATGTACTCTGCTTCACATGTAGATCCCGCCACGACGCTTTGTTTTGAACTGCACATACTGACAGCTCCTCCGTTTAGTAAAAATACGTATCCGGTTTGCGATTTAGAATCGTCCGGATCAATGTCAAAGCTTGCATCAACGTAACCATTTACGATGAGCTCTTTGTCACCTCCATATACGAGAAACATATCCTTAGTCCTTTTCAGGTATTTCAGGATGTTCTTGACTGCTGTCCAGTGATCCACTCCTGGATTACTTTGGTACCTCCTTGCTAGACTTATAGCAAGGCACACATCAGGTCTGGTACACAGCATTGCATACATGATAGAGCCTATGGCTGAAGCATAGGGAACATCTTTCATTTTCTCTCTATCTTCTACGGTGGTCGGACATTGAGTCTTACTCAACTTCACACCTTGTAACACAGGCAAGAACCCTTTCTTTGCTTGATCCATTTTGAACTTCTTCAAAGCCTTGTCAAGGTATGTGCTTTGTGAAAGTCCAATTAAGCATCTTGATCTATCTCTATAGATCTTAATGCCCAATATGTAAGCAGCTTCACCAAGGTCTTTCATTGAAAAACTCTTATTCAAGTATCCCTTTATGCTATCCAGAAATTCTATATTATTTCCAATCAATAATATGTCATCCACATATAATATCAAAAATGCTACAGAGCTCCCACTCACTTTCTTGTAAATACAGGCTTCTCCAAAAGTCTGTATAAAACCAAATGCTTTGATCACACTATCAAAGCGTTTATTCCAACTCCGAGAGGCTTGCACCAGTCCATAAATGGATCGCTGGAGCTTGCACACTTTGTTAGCTCCCTTTGGATCGACAAAACCTTCTGGTTGGATCATATACAACTCTTCTTCCAGAAATCCATTCAGGAATGCAGTTTTGACATCCATTTGCCAAATTTCATAATCATAAAATGCGGCAATTGCTAACATGATTCAGACAGACTTAAGCATCGCTACGGGTGAGAAGGTCTCATCATAGTCAATCCCTTGAACTTGTCGAAAACCTTTTGCAACAAGTCGAGCTTTATAGATAGTAACATTGCCGTCAGCGTCAGTCTTCTTCTTGAAGATCCATTTATTCTCAATTGCTTGCCGATCAACGGGCAAGTCAACCAAAGTCCACACTTTGTTCTCATACACGGATCCCATCTCAGATTTCATGGCTTCTAGCCATTTTGCGGAATCTGGGCTCACCATCGCTTCTTCATAGTTCGTAGGTTCATCATGATCTAGTAGCATGACTTCCAGAACAGGATTACCATACCACTCTAGTGTGGATCTTACTCTGGTTGATCTATGAGGTTCGATAGTAACTTGATCTAAAGTTTCACGATCATTATCATTAGCTTCCTCACTAATTGGTGTAAGTGTCATAGAAACCGGTTTCTGTGATGTACTACTTTCCAATAAGGGAGCAGGTATAGTTACCTCATCAAGTTCTACTTTTCTCCCACTCACTTCTTTCGAGAGAAACTCCTTCTCTAGAAAAACTCTGAATTTAGCAACAAAAGTCTTGCCTTCGGATCTGTGATAGAAGGTGTGCCCAATAGTCTCCTTTGGGTATCCTATGAAGACACATTTCTCCAATTTGGGTTTGAGCTTATCAGGTTGAAGCTTTTTCACATAAGCATCGCAGCCCCAAACTTTTAGAAATGACAACTTTGGTTTCTTGCCAAACCACAGTTCATAAGGCGTCGTCTCAACGGATTTCGATGGTGTCCTATTTAACGTGAATGCAGCCGTCTCTAAAGCATAACCCCAAAACGATAACGGTAAATCAGTAAGAGACATCATAGATCACACCATATCTAATAAAGTACGATTACGACGTTCGGACACACCATTATGCTGTGGTGTTCCGGGTGGCGTGAGTTGCGAAACTATTCCGCATTGTTCCAAATGTAGACCAAACTCGTAACTCAAATATTCTCCTCCACGATCAGATCGTAGAAACTTTATTTTCTTGTTACGATGATTTTCAACTTCACTCTGAAATTCTTTAAACTTTTCAAATGTTTCAAACTTATGTTTCATTAAGTAGATATACCCATATCTGCTTAAATCATCTGTGAAGGTGAGAAAATAACGATATCCTCCACGAGCATCAACATTCATTGGACCACATACATCTGTATGTATGATTTCCAACAAATCCGTTGCTCTCTCCATAGTACCGGAGAATGGCGTTTTAGTCATCTTACCCATGAGGCACGGTTCGCAAGTACCAAGTGATTCATAATCAAGTGGTTCCAAAAGTCCATTAGTATGGAGTTTCTTCATGCTCTTTACACCGATATGACCTAAACGGCAGTGCCACAAATAAGTTGCACTATCATTATCAACTCTGCATCTTTTGATTTCAACATTATGAATATGTGTATCACTACTATTGAGATTCATCAAAAATAGACCACTCTTCAAGGGTGCATGACCATAAAAGATATTACTCACATAAATAGAACAACCATTATTCTCTGATTTAAATGAATAACCGTCTCGCATCAAACAAGATCCAGATATAATGTTCATGCTCAACGCTGGCACCAAATAACAATTATTTAGGTCTAATACTAATCCCGAAGGTAGATGTAGAGGTAGCGTGCTGACCGTGATCACATCGACTTTGGAACCATTTCCCACGCGCATCGTCACCTCGTCCTTAGCCAATCTTCGCTTGATCCGTAGCCCCTATTTTGAGTTGCAAATGTTAGCAACAGAACCAGTATCAAATACCCAGGTGCTACTGTGAGCATTAGTAAGGTACACATCAATAACATGTATATCAAATATACCTTTGTTCACTTTGCCATCCTTCTTATCCGTCAAATACTTGGGGCAGTTCCGCTTCCAGTGACCAGTCTGCTTGCAGTAGAAGCACTCAGTTTCAGGCTTAGGTCCAGACTTGGGTTTCTTCTCCTGAGCAGCAACTTGTTTGCTGTTCTTCTTGAAGTTCCCTTTCTTCTTTCCTTTGCCCTTTTTCTTGAAATTGGTGGTCTTATTGACCATCAACACTTGATGCTCCTTCTTGATTTCTACCTCTGCGGCTTTTAGCATTGCGAAGAGCTCAGAAATAGTCTTATTCATCCCTTGCATACTATAGTTCATCACGAAGCTTTTGTAGCTTGTGGCAGTGATTGAAGAACTCTGTCAATGACACTATCAACAGGAAGATTAACCCCCAGTTGAGTCAAGTGATTATGATACCCAGACATTTTGAGCATATGTTCACTGAAAGAAGTATTCTCCTCCATCTTGCAGCTATAGAACTTATTGGAGACTTCATATCTCTCAATCCGGGCATTTGCTTGAAATATTAACTTCAACTCCTGGAACATCTCATATGCTCCATGATGTTCAAAACATCGTTGAAGACCTGGTTCTAAGCCATAAAGCATGGCACACTGAACTATCGAGTAGTCATGAGCTTTGCTCTGCCAGACATTCATAACATCTGGTGTTGCTCCTGCAGCAGGCTTGGCACTTAGCGGTGCTCTCAGGACGTAATTCTTCTGTGCAGCAATGAGGATAATCCTCAAGTTACGGACCCAGTCCGTGTAATTGCTACCATCATCTTTCAACTTTGCTTTCTCAAGGAACGCATTAGAATTCAATGGAACAACAACATGGGCCATCTATCTACAATCAACATAGACAAGCAAAATACTATCAGGTACTAAGTTCATGATAAATTTAAGTTCAATTAATCATATTACTTAAGAACTCCCACTTAGATAGACATCCCTCTAATCATCTAAGTGATCACGTGATCCAAATCAACTAAACCATGTCCGATCATCACGTGAGATGGAGTAGTTTTCAATGGTGAACATCACTATGTTGATCATATCTACTATATGATTCACACACGACCTTTCGTTCTCAATATTCCAAGGCCATATATGCATATGCTAGGCTCGTCAAGTTTAACCTGAGAATTCTACATGTGCAACTGTTTTGCACCTGTTGTATTTGAACGTAGAGCCTATCACACCCGATCATCACGTGGTGTCTCAGCACGAAGAACTTTCGCAACAATGCATACTCAGGGAGAACACTTTTATCTTGAAATTTAGTAAGAGATCATCTTATAATGCTACCGTCAAACAAAGCAAGATAAGATGCATAAAAGATAAACATCACATGCAATCAATATAAGTGATATGATATGGCCTTCATCATCTTGTGCTTCTGATCTCCATCTCCGAAGCACCGTCATGATCACCATCGTCACCAGTGCGACACCTTGATCTCCATCGTAGCATCGCTGTCGTCTCGCCAACTTATGCTTCTACGACTATCACCACCGCTTAGTGATAAAGTAAAGCATTACAGGGCGATTGCATTGCATACAATAAAGCGACAACCATATGGCTCCTGCCAGTTGTCGATAACTCGGTTACAAAACATGATCATCTCATACAATAAAATATAGCATCATGTCTTGACCATATCACATCACAACATGCCTGCAAAAACAAGTTAGACATCCTCTACTTGCAAGTTTTACATGGCTGCTACGGGCTGAGCAAGAACCGTTCTTACCTACGCATCAAAACCACAATGATATCTACTATATGATTCACGCTCGACCTTTCAGTCTCCGTGTTCCGAGGCCATATCTGTTATATGCTAGGCTCGTCAAGTTAAACCTGAGTATTCCGCGTGTGCAACTGTTTTGCACCCGTTGTATTTGAACGTAGAGCCTATCACACCCGATCATCACGTGGTGTCTCAGCACGAAGAACTTTTGCAACGGTGCATACTCAGGGAGAACACTTATACTTTGATAATTTAGTGAGGGATCATCTTATAATTCTACCGTGAATCAAAGCAAGATAAGATGCATAAAAGATAAACATCACATGCAATCAATATAAGTGATATGATATGGCCCTCATCATCTTGTGCTTGTGATCTCCATCTTCGAAGCACCGTCATGATCACCATCGTCACCGGCGCATAACCTTGATCACCATCATAGCATCGTTGTCGTCTCGCCAAAACTTATGCTTCCACGACTATCGCTACCGCTTAGTGATAAAGTAAAGCATTACAGCACAATTGCATTGCATACAATCAAGCGACAACCATATGGCTCCCGCCAGTTGCCGATAACTCGGTTACAAAACATGATCATCTCATACAATAAAATTTAGCATCATGTCTTGACAATATCACATCACAACATGCCCTGCAAAAACAAGTTAGATGTCCTCTACTTTGTTGTTGCAAGTTTTACGTGGCTGCTACGGGCTTTAGCAACAACCGTTCTTACCTACACATCAAAAACCACAACGATAGTTTGTCTAGTTGGTGTTGTTTTAACCTTCGCAAGGACCGGGCGTAGCCACACTCGGTTCAACTAAAGTTGGAGAAACTGACAACCGCCAGCCACCTGTGTGCAAAGCACGTCGGTAGAACCAGTCTCGCGTAAGCGTACACATAATGTCGGTCCGGGCCGCTTCATCCAACAATACCACCGAACCAAAGTATGACATGCTGGTAAGCAGTATGACTTATATCGCCCACAACTCACTTGTGTTCTACTCGTGCATAACATCAACGCATAAAACCTGGCTCGGATGCCACTGTTGGGGAACGTAGTAATTTCAAAAAAATTCCTACGCACACGCGAGATCATGGTGATGCATAGCAACGAGAGGGGAGAGTGTTGTCTATGTACCCTCGTAGACCGGAAGTGGAAGCGTTAGCACAACGCGGTTGATGTAGTCGTACGTCTTCACGGCCCGACCGATCAAGCACCGAAACTACGGCACCTCCGAGTTCTAGCACACGTTCAGCTCAATGACGATCCCCGGACTCCGATCCAGCAAAGTGTCGGGGAAGAGTTCCGTCAGCACGACGGCGTGGTGACGATCTTGATGTTCTACCATCGCAGGGCTTCGCCTAAGCACTGCTACAATATTATCGAGGATTATGGTGGAGGGGGGCACCGCACACGGCTAAGAGAACGATCACGAAGACCAACTTGTGTGTCTAGAGGTGCCCCCTGCCCCTGTATAAAAAGGAGCAAGGGGGAGAGGCCGGCCAGCCCTTGGGGCGCGCCAAGGAGGGGGGAGTCCTCCTCCTAGTAGGAGTAGGACTCCCCTTTCCTAGTCCAACTAGGAAGAGAGAAGGGGGAAGGAAAGAGAGGGAGAGGGAGAGGGAAAGAGGGGCCGCACCCCCCTCCCCTAGTCCAATTCGGACTCCCCATGGGAGGGGGCGCGCCACCTCCTGGGCTGCTGCCCTCTCGCTCCACTAAGGCCCATCTAGGCCCAATACTTCCCCGGGGGGTTCCGGTAACCCTTCCGGCACTTCGGTTTTCTCCAAAATCACCCGAAACACTTCCGGTGTCCTAATATAGCCGTCCAATATATCGATCTTTATGTCTCGACCATTTCGAGACTCATCATCATGTCCGTGATCATATCCGAGACTCCGAACAATCTTCGGTGCATCAAAATATATAAACTCATAATGAAACTATCATCGTAACGTTAAGCGTGCGGACGCTACGGGTTCGAGAATAATGTAGACATGACCGAGACACGTCTCCGGTCAATAACCAATAGCGGAACCTGGATGCTCATATTGGCTCCTACATATTCTACGAAGATCTTTTATCGGTCAGACCACATAACAACATACGTTGTTCCCTTTGTCATCGGTATGTTACTTGCCCGAGATTTGATCGTCGGTATCTCAATACCTAGTTCAATCTCGTTACCGACAAGTCTCTTTACTCGTTCCGTAATACATCATCCCGCAGCTAACTTATTAGTTGCAATGCTTGCAAGGCTTATGTCATGTGCATTACCGAGAGGGCCCAGAGATACCTCTCCGATAATCGGAGTGACAAATCCTAATCTCGAAATACGCCAACCCAACAAGTACCTTCGGAGACACCTGTAGAGCACCTTTATAATCACCCAGTTACGTTGTGACGTTTGGTAGCACACAAAGTGTTCCTCCGGTAAACGGGAGTTGCATAATCTCATAGTCATAGGAACATGTATAAGTCATGAAGAAAGCAATAGCATCAAACTAAACGATCAAGTGCTAAGCTCACGAAATGGGTCAAGTCAATCACATCATTCTCCTAATGATGTGATCCCGTTAATCAAATGACAACTCATGTCCATGGCTAGGAAACTTAACCATCTTCGATCAACAAGCTAGTCAAGTAGAGGCATACTAGTGACACTATGTTTGTCTATGTATTCACACATGTATTATGTTTCCGGTTAATACAATTCTAGCATGAATAATAAACATTTATCATGACATAAGGAAATAAATAATAACTTATTATTGCCTCTAGGTCATATTTCCTTCAGGAATATGTACTGAAAATGGATAGGAAGGGCGTATTCAAATACACGATGTGTAAACTAAGCTAATGGTAGTTCAACAAAGTAGAAGCAATGCAAAGCATCAGTTGCAAGATATGTGCGAGCAATGTAACCTTGGAAAGTTAGAGCAAGTACCTTGATGGGTGAATAAGATAGGGCATCTTCCTCTGACTCCTCCACTAGGGGAGCTACATTGACTTAGGTCTCCCTCTAGCTCAGAATCACTGTTAGGATCATATTTTGAGCAGATCTGCAATGGTAGATGGGTGCATCGGGGGATAAGTCCCGTTGCGGTGGAAGAGAAGGTCATGTGAGCGGCCCCGGCAAAGAGGACGATGGCGCCGATGAAGCGAGAGGACGCGATGTAAGGCTATTGGTCCATCGCCGTGGATGAGAAACGTCCATCTCTAGTAGTGGACGACGCGGTCTTGGTAGGCGCTCCAGCATGGTGGAGGACGGTGGCGATGGATGTGGTGGAGGGCGGCGGTGATGGATGGGGTGGCGGACAGAGGTTAGTGTGGGGATGGGGTGTTCTAGAGCGGACGGTGTATGAATGGGAAAATGGAGGGAGAGGTACGGGGAACCATGTTTTTGGGACGGGCCTGTCTGAAATATGGGAAAGTTACAAACTTAGCCCCTGTTTAAAATTTGGACGTCTCGTCGGTTGGGGATAGGACGGTAATCTCGCATCTCGCCAATATTTCCCCAGAGCGATTTCGGGCGAGGAGAGGGTGGTTGGCGCCCACAGTGTATGAACAGGGCTGACAAGTAGGTGGTTATGTCACGTCTGAGTGAAGTTACAAACCTGCCCCTATTGAAAATATTTGCCTACATCGATTTTGGCCGAGTCGAGTTTATTTTGCCGCCCACCGTGTATGAATGGGGAATGGAGGGAGAAACAGAGGTCTTTCGGATGAGATTGAATCAAATGAGTTTTGCCGCCCATGTTTGACGCCCACCATGTCGGAATGGGCTCAGAGGCAGTCGTGTCACATCTAATTGAAGTTACTAACCTACCCCTATTTAGAGCAGTGGAAATCGGGCCGATGGATTGTCCGTGTAATGGGTAGACAGTAATTTCCATCTCCCAAACACTTGGCTTCAGGCA
Source organism: Triticum dicoccoides (assembly GCF_002162155.2). Classification (NCBI taxonomy): domain Eukaryota; kingdom Viridiplantae; phylum Streptophyta; class Magnoliopsida; order Poales; family Poaceae; genus Triticum; species Triticum dicoccoides. The sequence continues at coordinate 129,176,511 of NC_041386.1, read as the reverse complement.
GCCGACGTGGGAGTGGACATTTTGCTGCTTCTTTCGAATTTTGGGACAATAAGCATCCACGTTTACCCTGGCAACTAAATTCGAATCCATTTTGTATTCCTATATGAATCTTAATATATCTTTAAAAGGACGACAAAGATGTATTCCACTATCATATATGAATATGATTTACAAATGTCGATACTCAAATTCAGAAACTAGAATCCAGTTTAAGGTGAATTCGAATATTTGGAACACTTCATGTCCAACTCAAATGTCACTAGCAGCATAATGTGTACTCCCATTTAGATATGTACACAAGCGATGTATCAAGATTCAAATACCGAGTCAATCAACCAAGAATGCACAGAACTAACAGACATATAAACACTTATAGAGTATATGGATCAATAATATCAACTAACATACATAAGCCAGGCCGCTGTGCTTTTTTTGGCTACAACAGCATCCTTTTTTTAGCTAGCATCTTGGCCCTTTCCGATGCGTGCCACTTATGGTACATCTATACTACTACTATTGCTGAATGCACATTCAGCCCGATTGGCATATTTGTAGGTCTGGCACAGCAATCCAAATGAAATGTCTCTGAGTCTTATCAATTAATACAGACTTGTGCTCAAATAAAATTACAAAACCAAAAACAAAAAAATATTACATGATCTCTAAAACAAATGGTTTGATTGATTACATGAACAGACAACACAAAGGTTATTCAACTATGGAAAGAACATTTCACCTATGATTTACCAAGTAGGAGTTTAATTTCCTTTTTTCCTTCAGGACCTTAACAATCTGGTCAGTCTCAGCTTGCTACATTTTGAAATCCACCAAATATTTAATGGTTGTCTTGAGTACTGCTTGTGATTGTGATGTTTGCTTCCTCAACATGTCAACTTCATCTCTAAGTGCAGAAGCAAAATCTCTTTCTACCACTAATTTAGCCTCTAGAGCATCAGCAGTTGGCAATTCATAATGCAGGATTGGGCCGGTGCCACTGCTGTGGGATGATCCAACGTCCATGGGGACCTCGCTCTTTGATCTTGGGCTAACCTGTTTTGCCATTAAAGTTCCAATTGGATTCAGAAAAGTTGAAGTTAGCAAAACATCTCAAATGGGAGTTATAACAGCAAACCAGTTAAACAAACAAGGAATTAAAGAGTTTCAATTGGATGCTGAAAAGTAGTTATTAACATCATTGTAACCCGCTGTTGCAGCAGCAAAGCAGTTAAACAAACAAGTAGATATTTAAGTTAAGGCAAACAGGTAATTCTTAACAGTAAGTATCAAACACATAGATAGGCGCAGTCTACAATATAATTAACAGGCTGTGCCATTATGTACTCAGTAGAAAACTAAATTAATCCAAGCAACGTAATTGAACAATTTTGCAATAAGTGGCTAACTAAAATTCCGAGAAGCAGGTAACTGAACTTACGCTAGTTCTTTGTACACGCACACTGCAACTTCTTTTTCGCTTACAAGGTTGTACGAAGGAGTCCATGGCATCAATTGCTTGGATACGCAGTCCCAATACTTCTTTCTTCCCACACTGCATGGGTAAGTCGAATGGTTAATCTGGTAAGATGGTGCGTCCTTGATATGTTATATGAGGACATGTAGTCAGACTAGTTGTAGCCAAACACATCACACTGGCTTTTACTGTCTATTTCATGCGATTACTTTTGGCATATCGAGATCTAAGCAATCTACAATAGGATGAAAAGACTGGCATCCTTCACATTATTGGCAAACTCAGTTCATTGAAACAAGCAATTCAACCATTCTGTGGGTAAATCAAAAGTGCCACTAGAATATTTTTCACTATCCAATCATACACGCAAAAAGGGCGACGCCACCATAGGGGCTGGTATAGGTGGCCGCCTTAGGTGGCTGGAAAGTGTGCACCTAGTTTGAGTCGTCCAGGTTGGCCCATGCTAGTTTTGTTCGTCCCAACGCGCGAGCAGGCAATGTAAAAAATGAAGAAAAATGTTTCAATTTGGATGGGCCAATAAGATAAGTGCAAGGCAGGCCCTATAGCAGGCTCGCGGCCCAAACGAGTGCCTCCCATATCGATCGACATCAGGAAAAATCCCAATTCATTCGCTCTAGCCTCCAGTCTGGTTCGCTCCTAACCTAGCAGCCGCTGGACAGACCGAGACAGCACTTCCTCGCCTCCTCGTTGGAGGGCGGTCGCCAGGCTTCAAGCGAATGGAAGGACAAGAAGATGAAGATCCAACCCTGGGTGTAGCCTGCGTGGGAGGCAGCGGCGGCAGCATGGGCATGGCATCGAGCTTGCGCAAACGGGCAGTCGCAGCTTGCAAGAGTAGCATGCGCAACGAGCAGGTACATCACATCCCTGATTATATCTAATTCAACTCTTCAATTTATCGCCAATAGTTAAACCTGACGGTGCTGTAAAACTGCTTGTATGTAGGGAATCTATGAGGAAATGAAACCAACTTCTACTTATTTTATAACTCCCCCAATCAATACTGAACTGACTGAATCTGATGTATCTAATCAATTTTCCAGTGCAAACATACAAGTTCATGTTGTTCTTGAGCCTGAAGTGTCTAATGAACATACTGCTAATGAAGGAATTTGATGCAAACATTTTACATGCTCCTGATGATGAACATATAGTGTCTAATGAGGGATCTAATGCAAGCATTTCGCAAGCTCATTGAAGGATTTGGTGTCTAATGATGATCTACTATGTTGAGAGAGACAGAGATTTGCAGGCATTGATGACAAGCAAATTATAGTGCATTTTCATAGCTTGAGGAAACGTCGAGGCCATCTACCAGAAAGTATCCGTATCATGACAACATAGCATAAATACTTTTCTAATCTGTTGTTTGAAACTATTGGCATACTTGTGCATGATAGATATATTGATATGCAGTTTGCGCACTGGTTATACGTGCAATTACACTTCAACATTTTCAGCCAGAGAACGAATAATTCAAGCAGGTACAGACCATGTTTGTAGTCCTTGTACACCATGTTGCATTTTGTGTTTTTTGGTGCTTGCATCATTTAGTGTTTATAATCTGAAGTACTTTGGATCATTAGCTGGTTTTCAAAGTGCATGTAGCTTCACATTTCTCAAGTTATGTTGATTTCCGGAGTGCAAGTGCCTTCGTATTTTTTAAGTTAAATGTTCACCCCTGGTAACTTGAATTCGTGGATCATCCACTGCACACAAATCATACATGAATGCTAGTACGAATTAAATGAAATGCAGGGACTTGTGCTAGCATGTTGTAGAGGCTCACTGCAGCTCTGCTTGCGCTTGGGATGTTCCATGTACAAGTCCATGTTACCACTTGCTTGGATGTGCAGGCCTTGTGCTGCTTGCATCCCCCTCTGCATTTTTGACATGGCGAATGGTTGATCAAATAAGAGGAATCGACCTTGATGTTGTACCAGAGGATAGATACTTACAAGGTTATACGGGTGTGCAGGATGTGTACCAGATCCCGTAGCGCCGTCATGCTTCGCTAAAAATGGATTTGCTTGTTTCAGATGATATCTCCAGAACAAATAAGAGTTAAAGTCAGAGTTGCATAGGCGTGTAAGCTAAGAGAGCAGTGAAAGGATATCCAAACATCATCGAAACAGTGCACAAGGGAGTGATGTGTGGATACCTAGTTCGGGCCGGCGTTTGGGCATGCTCGCCTAGCTAGAGTGGGGGTCACTTCAGAGCCGTTGAGGGTGATGCGCTGGCTGGCCGCGCACGGATGCAGATCTTGAGTGGCAGCGGAGCGCTACGATGTAGTGGACGAGACCGTTGGTGAAGCCATGGCCTCGGGGGGCGGAGGTGCGACGATGTGCTTGGTGAAGTAGCCTCGGTGAGCTGGGAGACGGCGTTGGTGAAGCGCACCTGATGTGGTGGAACTCGGTGTCTGTGAGGCGTGTCGGTTGCGGTGGCCGATATTGTCGGTGGACCACCCAGTGCGGTGGACGAGGGCATAGATGAGGTAGCTCCGATGCGGTGGTGAAGCGCGACCGTCGTCTTCATCGTCGTCGTCTGTCACAAAGGTGGGGAACGGTGGGGAAAGAGACGAGACAAGGGGCGCTTCGAGGGTTGGTGGCGAATTAGGGATTTGAGCAAAATCTGGGCGCGGAAGGGGATGGTGGAGAAGAGAGATTTTGCAGGGCTGGAATTGGGGCCGCCAGATATTTCAATCTGAAATGTGGAAGCGCGAACTTATATTGTCGTCGTCCTTTTTTGGGGGGTAGGGGGGCTGGGTGGCTGGGTGCTACGCGTCCGTCCGACACATGCGACCACCCCGACAGGACTATGCTTCGGTGCCTTAAGGCACCTGCCTTTGTGTCCATGACATGTGGGCCCAATAGGTGGCTGGCCCACATGTCAGTGACCCAAAGGCAGTTGCCTTTAAGGCACCGAAGCAGCGTCCACCCCGACACGCCCCTGGTCTGCCTGGTGCGCCTACATTTGAGAATACAAATGAATCTTCTTTCATTTGCAAACGAATCTGTATGTATTACCATGCCTGTGTTTTCCTTGCAATAATTAGTCATTCGAAACGAGATACTCCATCCGTTCACTTTTGTAAGTCATTTCAGACAACTTAAAATGAACTGTTTTGCACATTGTCTGAAATGTCTTCAAGGTCTTATAAAAGTGAATAGAGGGAGTACTATAAATTAATTAATGAGTTATTTGAAAAAAAATCGAAACGGTACCCACGCTAACGTGGATTAGAGTGTGTGTCACATAATTAGTTATTTGAATTAGAGTGTGTTTCACGTAGCTACTTATTTGAATTAGAGTGTGTGTCACGTAGCGATCTCCAATTCTAACGTGGATTTCACATTTCACTGTATCCACGCTACTTTTTTAATACAAATTCATATGTATATGATGAACACCATGGTAGTGAGAAAACTTTTGGATGGATTCAAACATATGACCTACAAAATAGCACAACAAAGTGAGTCAATGTCAACTTTTCGAAACTTAGTATGGCACGAATTCGAAATAATTACCCATATGCCTGGTCCTCGGTTCAAATCTTACAACATACACCGAATTGAAACATCGATATTAAGTCTCGTACTATGTACATTCAAATGTCGTTTTT
>NC_041386.1:129113515-129171255 GCF_002162155.2 Triticum dicoccoides | reverse complement strand
CATACTTCCTATATCGGTCAATCTTCCTCTCCTAACCACCTTAGGAAGCTATCGGTTTCCAACACACATTCATTATTTCTCTCCATGTTTCGATCTCTAAGTCTCTCAACTACACAACCCCTTTTTCCACTCTGTTACCAAATGTATTTACCTCACACACCCGCCATTGCACCCCATGTCGAGCTCTCTATCTCCCCCCCCCTCTCCCTCTCACCCTCTCGCGCTAAATACATGCATTGCCTATCTAGCCCCCAACCTCTTGTGCGCATGCACGCACGTTGTATATCTAGGTCACTCCCTCGAGACTGTCTCACTCTTTCTTCCGCACGGCAGGCCACACTCGCTCAATCTCGCTCTCTTTATCTAAGTCTCGTTTAACCTCATTTTCTTTCACACACAAATGATATATCTTCCTGTTCGGGCCTCGATCGACACACTCTATACTCTCTCACGCAGATTGTCTATCTAGGTCAGTCCATCCAAGCCGCCGCCACTCCTTCGGCCTCATGGTGGGCCACGCTCACTCAATCTCTCTCTCTCTCTCTCTCTCTCTCTGTATGTCTCGATTGACCTCGCTCTTTCTTAGACAAAAACGATATATCACCATGTTTGAGCCCAATTCGACCTATTCACATTGTATACTCTCTCATGCACATCGTCTATCTAGGTCACCCTCTCCAACCTGTCTCACTCTTTCGATCGCACGGCGACCCTATGTGATCGGTTGACCTTGCTTCCTCCCACGCACAAAATATATGTACACGTCTATGACTCGATCATCTCTCAAGCCCTATCTTACAACCCTCACCCTTGCCAAAAAGCTCAATCGGACAATATCTCTCCAGAGCATATATATATTTGTTCAATGAATGTCGGACCACACTCACTTTGTCTCTCTATCTATATGTCTCTCGATTGACCTTGCTTTCTCACACCGTATCTTCCACGCGTTGAAGCTACTACCTCTCCATCCCTCGCAAAGCCGGATCTATTTACATTGCGAGGGGCACTCCAACCTTGGATTAATTTGTGTAGGCATTTATTCCGGTTGGTTTAGATTATATTTTCGTAGCATTCGGCCCACAACTACTCCAAACACCGTTGCAACCCACGCAACTCCCCTAGTTGATTTCCCTCTGGCTCGGTCATCGCTCTCTCGCACGTCCTTTCTCGCCTTCAACTTCGCACCATGGTATTATTGAAAAAACTATGTTGTTATCTTTAATTATTATAAATAAGCTACACAACTACACACCTATAGTCCACTTGGAATGGAACAAATTTCGACCCACAAATTAAAGTGCTACGAACTACACACCGAGGGGCCCACATGTCATGAAACAAATTTGGACCCATATACAAATTAAAAAATAAAGGACGAGGATCAAACATGCGACTGGGCCTTCAAGCCGCACGTCAATAGGCAACATACGTAGAATAGCAATGTTTGTTGTGCCCCATTTGTTCACATAATGTTTTTATATTACCACAGCCTAATTAATGGATAACATGTAATATTATTTTTAGTACTATTCGCCTTCACTTACTGGTGGCTTCCATGTGTGCTCTCTCTCTCCCCTTCTGCGTTTACACGCATGGGCAAACAGGAAGAACTCGCAGGCGATGTTTCCATTGACCATACCTGGACGCGTTCACAAGTCACGGCACCAGTTTCACGTACTAGTAGCACTAGTCAGTCTGTACGTGCAATGCATGTTAATTTGGAAGTATATTAAGTGCATGTGGATATTAACTACTAGGATATTATTTGCGTGTTGTCATGTGATTAGCACTATTTTTGGCATGAAATTAACTTCACGCTTAAAGTGTTGAGCGCTCGACATTGAAGCAGTCTAGCTCGTTGGATGACAAGGAATACATGTGGCTTGATGACGTTTTATATTTAATTTTATACGGCTCTAGACCATACATTTCGTTCAGTCTGACTCCGACTTTAAATTATACGACAATCGATATAAAATAAACGGAAATGATAAACGTTCAGATTTTAAGCATGGCAATCCAAACGTTTTTCATGGCAAATTTAGATTACGCGGTGGCGACGGGGCCGTCTCGCGGTAGGAAGTGGCTCCTCTGCCGTGCTCTGTGTGTCGTGGGGCCATTGACCGACTGTGACGGCGGCGTCTTGCGCCATGGTTGGCGTACTCCTGGACGTTGGCCTAGCTTCAAGGAAGGCCAAAATGTTTTGGACTTCGGAGCAAGTCAACTGGCGGGAGGAGGCGACTGGCGTTGGTGCAAGGAAGCGGTCGGCGGCGGCCATCCATGCTGCTGAGGGGGGCACTGGCACCCGCGCGGGGATAGGCACTGTCAACGGCGCGACGGAGACATTCGTGTGCACGAGCACCGGCACGGGCGCGCATGTCAGTGCACACGCAGGTGCATGCGCTGGCAGGTGCACGGGCACCGGCACGGGCGTGCGCGTCAGTGCATGCGCAGGCGCATGCGCTGGTAGGTGCACGGGCACGTGAAAGTCGGTGGGGACCTCGTGGAACCCCGTGGGATCAAGCTCGGCGACAATGTGCGGCTCCTAGCCCATCAATGCCACGGGGATGGGTGCTGGCGCAGTCGGGGCGACGGGAGCCGGAATGGGAGCGGGGACAGGCGCGGCATCTTCCCGCAAGGCCAGTTCAAGCTCGTCCCAAAGCACCTTATGTTCTTGAGACTCCGGCTGGGTGTCTTCCTCAGGAAACTGGAACACTAAGGGCAGACCATCATGATGCGGCATGGCGTACGTTTAGGTCAGGCTAGTTGGAGGTAGACGACAGGAGAATCGGAGAGGAAGAGAGAGGATTGTAGCGATACCGGGTAGTGCAGGGTTGATTTTAAACTATGGTGCCGACGACATTAAAAGTGGGAGCAGTTGGGACGACGGTGGGCGGCGGAGCCTGGTCAAAGGGCTCGCCTCCCGGTGAGCCTGCACGGCGGTCTGCTCGCACGCCTCCCTGACAGCCGGCGTAGCGGTCTACTCGCACGCCTCCCATCGACTCACATGCTTGCTCGGACGGCACCTACCGATGAGTAGCGGGGACTTGTGGTGGCACGTAAACGCCCACGGTTTTAATAGTGAAAGCGTTCGCCTTAACGTGACAGGTCTTTGTTGCAAAATACCTTGGCTCTTCATTTGTGCAACTTGTCATAAGCATCTTGTCTCAAATTGAAGAAAAAACTTACGAAGTAATATTTGTGCCATATCACGTGACCATGCTTAGTTTCAAGAATTTATGCTCACTTTTGGATTTTCTGAAATTTAAGATACAGGATTTGAAACAATATCATAACCTGCATCAAGCAATAATTTTTCAAGCCATACATCTTAGATGCTATATGCCGATACGAGTTGCTTGGAGCTTGTAGATCTGAGATATAGCAGCTCACATGATGTGTCTTAATATTTTTGCAGGAAACCTTGATGAGTTTGAAAATTGCACACAATTTGTACAAAAACTACTTAGATGCCCTTTGATCCCATATCCAACAACCTCGAAGCTCGTATCACCATAGCATCTAAGATGAAGGAGGACATCATATTCTCCTATATGTAAGAATATCATGTGCTACCACACCTTAGATGCTTTGATGATACAAGCTCTTCGGAGGCGTCGGATTTGTGACCCGACAACTCCTCGGTGGTTCGAATGGTTTTTTGCAGAAAAGCCCCAAAAGAGTTCGGCCACTGCTTACAAGCACAAAGACTTCTCAGATGCCATTGGATCTCAGATCAAACAACCTCCAAGCTCGTATCACCGTAGCATCCAAGCTGCGATAGCACCTTATGTTTTCTCGCACGGGAGAGTATGAGGTGCTCCCGCACCGTAGATTCTATGGCGATACAAGTTCACTGAGATCTAATGGCCCACAGTAGGAGGTTTGAATGTTTTTGCAATATACGGCTGATAGAGTTTGGGAAATGCGTAGAAAGTACAAGTACTACGCATGTGCCATCCATATCACCGTAGCGGGTAACTAAGCTACGGGGAGCATCTAATAAGAGCACCGGGGAGCCGTTGGATCGAAGATGCAGCGGCACACACGAGGCCTGAATGTTTTATTTGCAAAAAAACCTTTGGAGAGTTTGGAAATTGTGCATAATTAAAAAGACTACTCCCAAGCCATTGGATCTCACTTCCAACGGTGTAAAAACTCATATCACCATAGTATCTAAGCTGCGGGGTGGATGTGATATTCTATGCCGCTGTCATTTTTGTTCGTAAACTTGCAAAAAATGTGTAACTCGTGCCGTTACTTGTCTAACCACGCAAAGTGTTTGTTCAAAAAAACCATCCTACACTGAAATATCGGAACAACACACGGGCGTCCCACTTGTCATTAATAAAATTTGGACCTAAAACTAACAAATCTGAAAGACGAGATTCGAACTGGCAACCTGGACTACACAGTGTAAGTCGATAGCCTGAAAAAATGAACGGTTGTTGGCTTTGTCCCATAACTTGATTTTATACAGTACTTGTGTTGAGTAGAGTAGAGGGAGTGCCTCGTCAACATGTGCATGACCATTGTCTCACGTACTTGTGGGTCCCAGGTCTATGATCTCAATCTCTCTTCTCTCCATCGTCTAACCTTTGCACAGGCACACACGAAGAGCGGCGCTAGCTTGCCGTGGTGTTATTACAACTAAAAAAGCTTGGAAAATAGAAGAATCGCCTAGAACAAGAGACGTTGTGGATGGTCGAGACGGAGCTAACCACATCTATCCTCCATGCCATGTTTGCATGATGAAGCTGTGTGGCTAGTGGGGTGATTTCGACCGACTGGCTGGGTCCTGAGGTCGAACCATAGGTACTATGTCTGATACAGTATATTTACACGCACATTTTTCCTCTGTGTCGAGACGTGGCACACCATACCGCGCGGTTTCGGGCTCCTCCCGGGTGGTGCACGCATATATTCTTCCTGACGTGGGACGCCCTACCGCGGGTTTTCTGGGTCCTCCTCGTTCGTAGCACCGAAGCAAGTAAATGAGTCATCAAATCATGAAAGACCACCTATCCCGCCAAGTACATCAGTGAAGCACGGTGGCTAGCTAGTTGGGCTAGTTCGACCGATTAGCTAGGCCGCCGCCACATTTGTTTTTTCACCCCTTTTTTATCTACTTGCCGGCAGGTAAATTTAAATATCCACCGCGGCGTTGCTCTGGTGTTTGGGTGTGGCAGGATTTTTAATTTTTTGATTGACAGGAGCAGGCGCGGTAGGATTTTTAATTTTTTGATTGATGGGAGCAGGCGCGGCGGCAATTAGTCACGGTGACTCCGCCTGTAAAAACCCACCGCTCCCTGATGTGAGAAGTCATCGAATGGTGTTTTACCGTGGTGAAAACCAAAAGATTCCCCGCTCCCTCCACCTTCCCGTAGATTGCATTGCCTTTCAGCCGTTTCGCCCCCTTTGCTTCCTCTCCCCATTGCTTCTACCTGGTGCCATGGCGGCGCAGCAGATCACGGAGTCCGAGGTGAGGCGCCTGACACTGGCTCCCGTCGACCGGGAGCGGGCTCTGCGGGCGGTTGCACCCTGCATCACCAACATCATGCTCCTCGAGAAGCAGAGGGACTTCAGTGATGTTTAGGCGCCCTCTGCATGGGCATGTCCATGTCTCGGTGCAACATGACCGTTGGATCAAACTCAGATGGTGCAGATCAGTTACTGTAGCACAAAGCGTGTGGGTGTGTTTGGTTGCATTCTCATCTCAATATAGTTGTTTCCTGTTCATGTATTTTTGTCAACCTACTAGTGTGGACTCATGCACCCTTCATGCACTCTGCCAAACACCCAAAAGTGGGTCGAGAAGGGAACTTTTGCTCAAATCCCATGCACCCTTCATACACCCTGCCTAACACTACTCGTGCTTCGTATGGTTCATGTTTTGTGGAGTACTGTAGCACCGTACTCTCCGTGCATTGTGGACCTAGTTCTGTTAACATTGATCTCACCGTTCATTCTCGACCGGACAGTTGAAAAAGCGGTACTATGTTACATATAGGAGTAGTTGGCATGCGCACAACATCATTTGTTATCGTCATATCTTACTACACTAGCAACAAGATTGTGTAGTATTGACGTATGAACCACTTCACATGCCTAGTAGTAGGAGCACTGTGTATGTTCAAGCGGCTGCCGTGTTTCACACTCCTCCGTCGTAAGAGTGGAAACGCTTGCTATAATCATTTTTTTCTTCAGAAAAACAGTGGACACGCTCTACCGTGCGGATCCTCCTCCAGCCATGCACTAAATTACTCACTTTCGCCAACGTGTGGGACAGCCAGCACTTGGGTCCACCAGCCATGCACTAAATTACTCCGTAGTAGAGTGACGGCTGACTACCCCGATCGAACCGCCGCAGTAATGCCCAATGAGCTGTCAAATCACAAAACCCCCTCCTTTCCAGCAGTAAGTTGGATGGACGAAGCAACCATCATTTCACTCTTCTCTCTCAGCTTCCTCTCTTGAAGAAAACCCCCACTCGCTTTGCTTCTCCCTCATCTTGTTCCTCCTTTCACTCTTCTCTCTCAGCTTCCTCTCTTGGATGGACGCCGGAGCACCGGCCGACGTGATGTCTAGGGCTCTGGCCAAAACCGTCGAGGCTCATGGTACAAAGAAGCGCAAGCACCCCGCCGAGACTACCGCAGACAAGCTCAAAGCCATCGCCCTGTCCAAGCCCCCCTCTCCAGGATCCCTCATTAAGCAAGTCCAGGTAATGTCTCTTGTTGACGATCTTTTTCTCGATCTTGATCGTGTTTTTCATCTAACACGCAGTACTAGTACTGGTAGTACAACTTTCTGGGTGATCTTGCATGTGATTTTAGTGTGCCAAATGATAGTTCTAAATTCCTCTTTTGACCAAAACATGCGATAGGTTGACACTGATTTCTTATAGATTACTTTCAACTACTCTCTCTGTCCCAAATTTCTTGTCTTACATTTGTCTAGATACGGATGTATCTAATACTAAAATGTGACTTGATACATCTATATCTAGAAAAATCTAAGACAAGAATTTTGGGACGGAGGGAGTACTTTATGAACATCAATGCTACCTTTTAAGAGGGTATATTTGCCTCGGTAACTTGTGTTATGGATATTGCATGTAATCCCTCTGCTCTCATGCCTTTGAAGACATGTTCTAGCGTCTTTATTCACTCATTTCTATGCGTATATGTTGTCATATATGGAGTATAATATCAAAGATCATCTTATATTTCTGAACGGAGGTAGTAATAAAATATGGTTTTTGTTTGAATTAGAACCAGGTCCGCGGTGGAGATGAAGTTCTCAAAGTCATGTCGTGCGAACTGGAAGACCTGATGATGAGTTCTACTGCTGAACTATCCAGCTTCTGTGTCCTTGTTGCCACGTGTCCTGAACTAGTGTTTTCCTGTAGCATTGTTGTCAGGCGTGTTCTCAAGGTTGTACTTGACCACAACAATTTCCTGGTCGTGCCTTCGATTACGAAGGGTGTGGTTCTTGTAAAGCTTCCCAACAAATCTGATGCGGCCTGTCTTCATCATCATGTTTATGAGTGGAAAGACCACTCTGTTAGGTTCTCCAAGGTTGACAAGATGGTGATGGTGCATGTAGACATCTCACACGAAGTCCATGGCCTAGTCAGTTATGCGGGGTTCATCCCGTAGGTCGGTGGCAAGAAATAGTTTGCAGAGTTTAGTTATTGCAACTTTGCTTGTCTATAGTAAGTACTATTGTTCAATACTTGATTTGTGTTCATGAACCATGTACTGTTTATTAGTACTGCCGCTTTTGGTGTGTGGTTAGTCCTAAGAACGGTCTATAATAATGACTGTCCACTCAATTCAGTCTGTATATTTTGAAGTATCCAAATCATATTTTTTGTGAGGATGGTTTATCAATTATGGCTACACTCCAATATCCGTATGCATTTGATAGTTTATCGCACCCACCAGGATTTCTAGTCCCATGGATGTTCGGTCCATACGATTTGTCACGACCTTTGGACTGTCCTGCTTGTGGGAGTAGGTGGGGCCCCTGCATGCCACGTGTAGTTGGACGATCAATCTTCTGTTTAGTACTTCAACATAGTGATTTCCTGGTAAGGATTCACTCGTGTCACATCAAGTAAATGTTATTGATTTACTGTCTAAATCTTATTGATTTAATGTCATGTTTTCTTTCTTTTCCTGCAATTTTACGATGCAGGTTTTGCCATGTGACATTCATCACAGAATAGACCATTTGGTTTGCTCTATGATGGCTATTTTTGCAGGTTTCACCTCTTATGTCGTGTCAGTAACGAAGGCACTGTCCATCACTTATATTACTGGAAAAAATTGGATCAGTCTGTTGTTTGAGTACAAGTTGAATCCCTATGATGACCTGCAGTTCGGTTTAACAAAAACGCCACAATTAGTCCTTCTTGCGTTTAAAAGAAATGAAGAAAAAAACTGGATCACGGTCACGGATCCTAGTCAAGTTAGAAAGCTGATCATACCAGACCAGACACGATCGTCGTTGTCTCGCACAGATCGAGCACCGGCAGTTGCTCTAGCACCAACAGCGGCAGCAGCTCAGTCTAATACAGCTGAGGATTGGGCATCGACCACGTCAGCGGATCAGTCTAATCTACCGGAGGATCGGGCATCGACACCGGCACCTGCTTCGACACCGGCACCAGCTCTACAAGGAGCACCATCTCCGGCAGCAGCGGCGACTTTGGCACATGCACCAACACTTGCACTTGCATCTGCTCCGGCCCATGCAATTGCACCGGCAATAGACTGGGCTGCAGTTCGCATTTCATATACCAAAGTCCTTACAAAAACCGACATGTCCACCTTCTTGGTAAGCATTGGCCGCCCAAGTGCTTCGTTCTTTTTTCTTTCCATGTTGTTTCACATGATTCACTGTGTTGATCTAACTGTTTGGGTATGTCTTCTTGTTTGCAAACAGAGAATTTCTAGAGCAACGAGGGAGTCGTTCAACAATCCGGGCGACCGCGGCCAAGTTTCTCTTGCCATGTGCAGCCTTGGTGTGAATGAACCTACTCAATATACCGTAAGTACAAAGGATGGTCACATGATGATTGATGCTAAAGGATAGTCAAGGTTCAAATCCAAATCATATCTTGCGGTAGGGGATGATGTCCAAATCGAACTTTCTCAGCAAGGAGAGCTGGTCCAAATCAACTTTGAAATTCTTCAGTAGCAGCACGCAACTGCCGAACTGATCTATCCTCCGAGAGATTTTGATATAATAATCTGGCATGGTGAAACAAGTGTCCTGTGTGTATAAGTAGTACGATAGTATTATTTATCACATGGTATATTGTTGATAGAATTGCAACTCTGATTGCTAGTTAGGAACTGTCTTTGGATTTCATTCCAACAGCTGTCATGCTTTATTCAATTTTGTGCATTCGCCTTGCGACAGCATCTAAAACCAGCGCTGTACCGATCACTTGCAATATAAAAAGCACTGAGGTAGAACACATGGGCCCCCAAACATGCAGGGTCGGCCTGCGGCCCAAAGTCCAGAACCGTGAGCCTATTTGAGTAGTATATTCTCAGCTGAACCCCCATAAAAAAAGCTGAACCCCCATAATGCCCGTGCGTTGCAGAGGGAGTATATTTCTCGGCAAGGTGAGCCTATGATATAAAATATTTGTATATTTATTTACAGAAGGGAGTATCTCTCTGTCGAAAAATATATTTATGCGTAACTAGTTACTCCTATCTTTCTACTTCCTTTCGCTGATATGTGGGGCAACCGGCAACGGGGTCCACGTGCCATATGCACAAATTAGAGTGCACAACTTCACGGTAGACACACCCCGGTCGTAGCGCGCAGTAATGCCCAATGAGCCGTCAAATCACACCCCCCCCCTTCCAGCTTTAGCAGTAAGCTGGACGGACGAAGCGGTAATATTTCACTGGGCCTGAATCCCCTTCTCCCTCGTCTACTTGTTCAGAGAAAACCCCCTCTCGGTGATTGCATAGGGTTTTCTCATGGAGAACCAGGTACGAATTCTTCATCCATCCCCGATAAATCCAAGTCCCTTGGTCGCAGGTAATGCTAGGATGGCAGCCGCCGCCATTGATGCCTTTTTGTTCCTACTGAATCTAGTGTGTTTCATTTGAAGTGCCCAAAGTGCGAGTACCCTACAGGTTTCTGCGCCCTTGGTGAGACGCCAGACTTGTTCCTTCTCATCCTAACACAACATTTTGAAACGCACACAGTATGTTCCTAGAATCCTCTTTTCTATCCGGGATGGTGGGGTTTTTTGAACATGCTGTGTTCTCATATTATTTTTCCTACAGTGTATTATTTGCTCTACCAGAACACATGTACTCAAGATGCTCTGCCTTGCCATAACTGAATACACTAGTTTAATGGTCACAGTGAAGACAAGCCATGGATATAAGTTCCGAGTTGGGTTCATGAACCAAGAAGATCGCTGCTTTTTTATGGCCGAACTTGGATAAACTTTCTCAAGTGTTACGGACTAAAAGTTGGCGCACGAATGTTGATGGAAATAATAGAACCTGGTCTCATCTTCACTGCGATCTTCCACCCCGACGTCGTTCCAATTGTTCATCCATGTTAGTTTTGTATTTGGTTCTTGCTTGTTGCCTCGATTACTTCTTAATCCACCTATTCTCTCTAACTAATCAAAATTTAACTTTAGAAGTAGCAACGAATCTCTCACGAAGATGCTACTTCTAACTAATATTTTCTTATAATTGGTGGCACGTGTAGGTTTTTTCAGAGTTAAACAGTCTGCTCGTTTGTTACTCTGTAATAACTCGGATGTTACTAATGGCATTGAAGTTGACTGGATCGACATCCACAAGTTCCTACACTTTATTGATCGTCTTGAGGTCCTTGTGGGGCGTTTCAATGGTGGAAGGCCACGTGGGATATGTGTGCCACTGCTGCACTCGTTGAACAGGTCCAACTGTGTCGAGAAACTTATGGTACGAGCTGTTTTCTGTTATATATGTTGTTCATAAACTATTGCCTATACACAGTTTTACAGATGTGATCTTCTTGAAATAGGAACTGCCGAGTTCTATTGTTCCTATACAGATGCCTGACCATGGTCGGGTCAGACTTGCGCTTGGTCACAACATGATGTTTATGTTGACCTACTCAATTCCCCTTGGAGGTGAAAAGATACTTATTCATGGGTGGTCTCAGATAATGAAGGCCCGTCCATCTTGGAGAATAGGACAGAAGATTATGTTCATGCTTTTCCATGGCTCTAAATCGAATATCCTATTTATTGACCACGTTGCGAGATGAAGCCGCTTTCAGAAGGTTGTGGATGCGCGGGGTGGCGCCTGGGCCTTGTCCTAGGGCTTGGCGGCCTCACCCTTGGTTAACTGTAGGCAAAGTAGCACTGTTCAAGGCGTGCTTTGTACGGTTGAACCTGCATAAGTATTCATACTGCTTTCAGCTTTGGTTGTTAAGTGCCCCTGCTGGTTTCAGTTAAGGTTGTTAAGTACTCCTGCTGCTTTTACAGTCTGTCGTGTTTCTTCAGTCCTGTCTTCCTCCAGCCGCCAAAACCAAACCAGCACCGGCGGGGCCGCCTGCTTCCGCCTCCCATGGCTAGCTGCGCCTCAGCGCACGCATCGCCGCCCCACCGTCTCCTAAATCGTTAACGCCGACGTCCTCCGCGCGCTTTGGTGCGCTCACCACGGCGCCGCCCTCTCGCATTGTCAACATGGTCAACAAACAACAGGAATCGGCAGAAGTACGTGGAGAGGATGACAGTAGGGGCCCACCACGTCAGCGTATGGAAAAATAAAATGCTTGCTCCTAGTGTTTTCCTGACATCTGGGACCCACGACATTGTGAGCGTATATAGTCAATAGACAAGAGAACAACACAAGATTGACTGACACTCGGGACGTAGCTACTCGAGCAGTATTTTTTTTGTTTGGTATTGTTGAGATGGAGCAGGGTTTGAACTGGGTTGTGGCCCGTCTAGCCCAGGCTTATATTTTATGTTCACCATGTGACCAACCCAACTATTTTTTCTTTGTGAAAATGAGCCCAGTTTATTTTTTCTGAAGAATACCCAATCTAGGCCTACTTATTTTTCTACGCCCTGATGGGCTGCAACTCTTTCAAGACGCATGCAAATCTTGAAAGTAATATGAAATGGGTTGTAAATATAAAAACAGATGACAAATTGGCAATTACTTTATAATTTCTGAATTTTTTCACATTTTCAGATTCCTATTTCACTGGGCATTAACCTAATTTAAATATATCTTCAAAGTACTTTAAATCTGGCTCGACATTTCGGTATTAAAAATAGTTTGGAACCCACAGAAATATGCGAAATTGGCCCTGGCCAACCAAAAAGCGACTGCAATAAATTGCATAAGAAGTTGCCATGAGCTATATATAAATTATTAAAAAAAGAGGGAGTGGTCTGACTTGTGGGCCTGTTTAGTTGACGCGTATGCAAGATTTTTTTTAGTTATTATATATGTCAATCCAATGGCCGTCGTGTTTCTTCAATCTCTGGTCTACTTGCTCCAGCCGCCAAAGCAGCGCCGGAGGGACCGCCTACTCCCACCTCCCATGGCCGGCTGTGCTGCCGCGCAGGCCTCAGCGCCCCTACTACTCCCACCGCTGGCCAGGGCATCCCTCTACTCACCCACACCCCATGTTATTCTGCGGTGATGGCAGCGTCACACTGCGGCGAGGTGGGGAGAGACGGCGGGGCGGCAGCGGTATTTAAAGGCCTCGGGGAGGGGGGCCTCCTGCTTGTGCAAGTGGGCGTGGAAGTCGAGGCCGACCTAGACTCCGTCGGGAGTCTGGCGCTCGCTGTGGCGGCGAGAGGCGGTGGCGCGACGGCTGGGTCGGCTGGGCTTCGGCCCAGTCGGTCGGCCCGAAGAGATTTTTTTTAAAATTCCACCAAAGAAAGAAATCCTAATAAATATAAAAAAATTCTAAAATGCGAAAAACAATTTTCGCTGTCTAAATAAAATATTTAGAACAAAGTGAACATTTTTCTGGCCTAATAGTGCAATTTTCAAAAATGCATATTTTTCTAATTCAAATAAAATCTCAAATAAAAATCCAAGAAAAATATTTATTCAATTTTAAAAAATTTCCTCCAATATTCCTCTATTTTTGAAGAAGTCATATTATCTTCTCTCTTTAAATTTAATTATTGGAAATATTCAGTGAGAAAAATATTAAAACCAAATTGATCCTCTTTTCAAATTTGAGAAAATTCAAACATGAAAATTTATGAAAATCTCCAACTCTCTCCTTGGGTCCTTGAGTTCCTTAAGATTTCTAGGATCACAACAAAAATGCAAATAAAATATGATATGCATATGATGACCTATGTATAACATCCAAATTGAAAATTGGGATGTTACAATCACACATGTCTGTATTGATTGAAATGAGAATGCAATGGCACAATAAGAATTAAGGCCACGATGATGCAATCGCAGTGGTGGTTACAGGAGGCAAGAAGAAAGATGCATCCATCAATGTACGACCTCCTCCTCCTCAACTTAGTGCGCCGGGCCACCGACCGGCGGCTAAGGAGCGGTGACTTTTGTGGCGAGGTCAAGGTGCTTCTCAGCAAAGGCATCCAAGGCTTCCAGCCAGTTGAAGAAGGCCAACATTGTAGTGTCCTCACTGGCCTTGTAGATACCTATGTACACAATTTTCTCATACATGTGGATGTGTAGGTCGACGAATACTTGCAGCGCGAGGCGCCTCGCGGCGAGCGCGACCTCAAGGTGGACATTCTTCATGGTGTTGGCGGGCAGTCGCAGGGCCACCAGTGCTTGAAAGAGGTTCTGACCATGGTGGCTGATTAGGGTGGCAGGCAATGAGGAGCCCGGGCACGCGGGCTGGAGGAATATGGTGATGTTGTCCACGAGCTTCTTGACAACGCTGAACCTGTTTGTGGTGGCAACGATCATCTAATCCAACTGAGAGTCATAGTTGGCGTCGACGGCGGCCATCCACCAGCCGGTCGCCAACACCGTCTGGAGACGATCCTTGGTGCCATGCCGTAGGCCAGCGTCGTGGACCATCTGGCACAACTGCTAGCCGCTCGCGCGCATCGCCGCCATGGGTCTGGAGTGAGCACTTTTGCACTTATTAGTGTAGGTGCTTAGGCAAATGCTTAGGTGCGTATGATGTGGTAGATGCATTGGAATGGAGGGGCGCCTTTACATGAGTGCAAACTGCGTTGCATTCACATCGTGTTGCCTCTTTCCCGGTCCTCCTCCCATTACTTCCCTCATGCGTTCACA
The DNA here is from genome assembly GCF_002162155.2 of Triticum dicoccoides. Taxonomy (NCBI): domain Eukaryota; kingdom Viridiplantae; phylum Streptophyta; class Magnoliopsida; order Poales; family Poaceae; genus Triticum; species Triticum dicoccoides. Next base: position 129,156,958 of record NC_041386.1, on the reverse strand, counting down.
CGATGCTAATTGAAGGAGGATGCTGCATTGGTCGTTCAACATTTCGGAAACCGCTACCTTATCCCTCATCTGCATTTAAGCCATATCGGGAAATGCGCCGCCCGCTGTCAAATCAAATAGTATTGTGTCACCCACTGCACGTCCGGCTGAACACGCCTCCTCGCCTCCATCTATGCTTAATTACTAAATTTTAGTTGCAAAAATTAGATACTACTAGTGATTTTTAGCTTCATATTTTGACAAATCATAATGTTACAAGGTTGACAAATGGCAATGTTACTAGATCAATAAATGTCAATCTTTCCATTTTAACAAATGGAAACATACCCAATATGACAGATGCAAATCATACCAAATATTTTGTAAGTTGTTGCACACGGGTCATCCAAAAGAACTGTTTGCGTTCAAGAGATGCACAAATCCTGCTCTCACTTTGCATACGGGTATTCTATCTAAAATGTTTGCGATCAAGAGACATTAAAACCTATAGCCATTAAAAACCAAGACACATGGCGGTAGAATTATACAAACGTTTGAGATATTAAAGTGGCAGCTATTTTTTCAAAATGCCTTTGTTGGCTGTTATTCAAGTGTGCCTTCTCTCAAAATGGACACGAAAAATACCATAGCATGTCGGGTGCCATTCCATGATAGCATGCCAAGTTTCATGAATTTCATACGAGTTTTCCATTTACTAGAATTTAAAAACGAAGTATCTCAACGTTTTGCTGGCAATCAACGGTGCCCTGGTGTTTGAAATTCATTCCCATTTCTTGCATGGGACCTAAGCATGCACCCAGGTACAAAGATTTGATTTTTCAACCAATTTATATGCACTGGAGCATGTGCATGTAGTGCAAATTTGAATTATGCACATAAATGCATTGAAAACTCAGTTAATGCATAAAAATGTCCAAATAAACCCCAAAAAATCACAAAAATTGACACAACACTCTAGTTGTTCTATGTTGACACGAGAAAAAAATTTGAAAGCAATAAGAGGCAATGGATATCATTTCGTCCCTAAAGGTGGGACGTTCCCTACCGAAACCATCATGCTTGTTGGGAGCAGCTCTAGTTTGTGAGAAGCATATACCCGAACCTGCCCCAAATGGGACAAAAAATTTACCACGGCATGTTGATGCTGCTCAATGATAGCATGCCAAGTTTCATGAATTTCAGACGAGTTTTGGATTTACTAGAATTTAAAAACCAGGTATCTCAATTTTTGCGGCCGAGTGATGGTGGCAGGGTGTTTGACATTCATTCCCATTTCTTGCATGGGACCTAAGCATGCAACCAAGGACATGGATTCGAATTTTCAACCAATTTGTATGCGTTGGAGAATGTGCATGTAGTTCAAATTTGAATTATGCACATGAATGCATTAAAAACTCAGTTAATGCATAAAAATGTCCAAACGAACCCTGAAAAATCCCCAAAATTGACACAACACTCCTGATGTTCTATGTTGACACTAGGAAAAAATTGAAATCGAGAAGAGGCAATGGATATCATTTCGTCCCCAAAGGTAGGACGTTCCCTACTGAAACCATCAGGCTTGTTGTGAGAAGCTCTGGTTTGTGAGAAGCATATCCCCAAACCTACCCCAAATGGGAAAAAAATTACGACGACATGTTGATGCCGCTGCATGATAGCATGCCAAGTTTAATGAATTTCTGACGAGTTTTTGATTTACTAGAATGTAAAAACCAAGTATCTCAATGTTTGCGGCCGAGTGACGGGTGCAGGGTGTTTGACATTCATTCCCATTTCTTGCACGGGACCTGAGGATGCAACCAAGGACACATATTTGAATTTTCAACCAATTTATATGCATTAGAGCATGTGCGTGTATTTCAAATTTGAATTATGCACATGAATGCAAAGAAAACTCAATTAATGTATAAAAATGTCCAAGCGAACCACAAAAAATTCCAAGAGTTGACACAACACTCCTATTGTTCTATGTTGACACTAGGAAAAAAATATTAAAATCGAGAAGAGGCAATGGATATCGTTTCGTCCAGAAAGGTGAAACGTTCCCTATGAAAACCATCAGGCTTGTTGTGAGAAGCTCTGGTTTGTGAGAAGCATATACCCAAACCTGCCCCAAATGGGACAAAAAATTTACCACGGCATGTTGATGTCGTCACAGCATGCCCAGTTTCATGAATTTCAGACGAGCTTTGGATTTAGTAGAATTTAAAAACCAGGTATCTCAATGTTTGCGCCCGAGTGACGGTGGCAGGGTGTTTGACATTCATTCCCATTTCTTGCATGGGACCTAAGCACGCAACCAAGGACACAAATTTGAATTTTGAACTAATTTATATGCATTAGAGCATGTGAATGTAGTTCAAATTTGAATTATGCACATGAATGCATAGAAAACTTAGTTAATGTATAAAAATGTCCAAGCGAACCCCAAAAAATCCCAAGAATTGATAGAACACTCCTGTTGTTCTATGTTGACACTAGGAAAAAATTGAAATCGAGAAGAGGCAATGCATATCGTTTCGTCCATAAAGGTGAAACGTTCCCTACCGAAACCATGACACTTGTTGTGAGAAGCTCTGGTTTATGAGAAGCTTATACCCAAACCTGCCCCCAAATGGGCTAATTTTTTTACCACGACATGTTGATGCCGCTCGATGATAGCACGCAAAGTTTCATGAATTTCGGACAACTTTTGGATTTACTAGAATTACAAAAGCAAGTACGTCAACGTGTGCTGGAGAGTCACGGTGTCGTGGTGTTCGAAATTCATCCCCGTTTCTTGCATGGGACATAAGCATAAACCCATGGACACATATATGATTTTACAACCCATGTTGGTGCACCGGAGCATGTGCATGTAGTTTAATTTTGAATTGTGCACCTGAAATGGCTAGAAAATCAATTTTAAGTGCATCTAGTGCGACCCCTAGTTGGTTTTGGAGTATTGATGACAGACCTAGTTGAGGGACTAATGTGTTTGTGAGAATTGCAGGATAACACAGGTAGAAGTCCCTCATTGATTCGGTTTTCCTACTAGAGATGACCCCTAAAAATGTAAGAAGACATTGAAGACAAAGGTGGTATGTGAAGACATTCACATTGAAGACTATGACAAGAGAAGACATCGCATGAAGACTATGGAGCGTGAAGACATAGTTCTTTCGTTGTTCTTTTTCTTCTTTGTTGAGTCATAGGAACCACCGTACTGTTAAGTGGGGTCCAAGAGAACCAGTCAGAATGACTGAAGTGATGCTTAACCAAAATCCTATGTCTTCGAGTGAAGACTATGAGAGCAAATCTTGTCCAGAGTTGGATAAGTTAGCTTTGCTTGTAGCCCAAGTAAAGTTGTCGTGTGTGTTTTAAATCTGACCGTTGGAACAAGTGTCAGTTCCTTAGTGACCGAGGGTCATTTCGGACAAATCAGGTCGGGTTGCCTAGTGGCTATAAATAGCCCACCCCCTACAACCATAAACGGTTGGCTGCTCAGAGTTAAAGCATGGCTTTTGTCATCTGAGAGCAACCCACCTTGAAGCCTTTAACAGAGAATTCCTTGCGAGGATAAAGCCCTAACCACCCAGAGCCAAAGAGTGTTAGGCATCACTTAAGTCTTCCTGTCTGTGTGATCTGAAGACTTATTACACTTGAGGACTGTGAATCCTCCAGCCGGTTAGGCGTCGCGTTCTGAGCATCCAAGAGTCATTGTGGATCGCCGGTGAATGAAGTCTGTGAAGGTTTGGAAGTCTACCTTGAAGACTTACAAGAGTGATTGGGCGAGGACTGGGTGTCCTTAGCTCAAGGGGAATAAGGTGAAGACGAGGTCTTCTGAGTTAAATCTCAGCCTCCCTAACCAGACGTACAGTTGTCACAGCAACTGGAACTGGTCCAACAAATCATTGTCTTCAACGAGTCACTGGTTTCATCCTTCCCTTCCCTTTACTTACTGTTGGTCCTTGTGAAGTCATCGTATGATTGCATCACCATTGGGCTTCACTAAGTGAATACTTGTTCTGATTGGCTTCACAATATCTTCCTACCTGATCCTTACTGCCTAGCTGCTATTAGTCATTGTGCTTTCACTTCATTGAATACTTGACTATGGTTTGCCTAGTGTAGTCTACCTTCCGCTGCATGGTAATAGGTTTATTTCTATCGTTTGTCTTCGAAACTTACATGTTTTGAAGACTTTCATAAAAATCGCCTATTCACCCCCCTCTAGTCGATCACTAGCACTTTCAATTGGTATCAGAGCAAGGTACTCCCTTGTTCTGTGTGATTCGGTTTAACCACCTGGAGTTTTAGCTATGTCGACTGTAGGGATAATTAAAGTCTCCGCTGCATGCCCCGTCTTCGATGGAACTTAATATTCCTACTGAAAGAATAAGATGCGCATGCATCTTGAAGCCATTGATGTCGACCTGTGGTATGTCGTCAAGAACGTCGTTCCCAAGGCTAGAGAAGGTGTCACTGCTGCTGACGTCAAGAAGTTCGTTCAACTGGACTCTATTGCCAAGAATATCATCTGTGGTCATCTGACCAAAGGACAGTATGGCCGCGTGAGTGCTTTGGAAACATCTAAGCTAGTCTGGGACTAGCTCTCCAAGGTCAACGAAGGCGTCTCAACCCAGAGAGATCAGAGAATTAGTGTCCTTCGCAACCTCTTCAACCGCTTCAAGAGAAATGACAATGAGAATGTCCAGCTCACGTTTGATCGACTCACTGACATCACAAATGAGCTTCAAGCCCTCGGCGCTATTGAGATCACCAAGCATGAAGTCGTCAAGACACTCTTGAGATCACTTGACAGCTCGTTTGACACCCTAGCCTTGATGATTCAAGAACGTCCCGATTTCAAGACACTCGATCCGTCTGACATACTTGAGAGGCTCAACACACACGATTTCAGCTTTCTAAGAAAAGAGACATCTACGGTCCCAACTATGGGCGAACTCGTGCCTTGAAGGAAAAAGTTGTCTCCTCATCTGAAGAAGAATCTGATAGCAGTTCTGATTATCCTGAAGACATTGGAAAGGAGCTTGCTATACTTGTGAAGAAGTTCCAAAAATTCACCAAGAAGAAAGGCTTCAAAAAGTCTTCACGATCAAGCTCAAGCAATGATGAAGCTTCTGCTCATGACTACAAGAAGAGAACATGCCACAAGTGCAAGAAGCCTAGCCACTACATCTCTGAGTGTCCGCAGTGGGACAATGAGAAGAAGAAGAAGAAGAGCAAGGAGTATGACTCTGACGACAAGAAGAAGAAGAAATACTCAAAGTCTTCTTCCAAGTCTTCCTCAAAGTCTTCATCACACAAGAAGAGCTCATCTGGCAAGGCACGTGCGTTTGTTGGCAAGGAAATGGATTCTGAGGAGGAGTCCGCATCTGAGGAGGCGGAGGTGGAGTCCGAGGAGGAGTCCGATTCTGGCGTTGCGAGTCTGGCTACAACATACGTTGCCAAGTCCATCTTCAACACTGAAGACAATGACTTCATCACCGACACCGATGCAAATGACAAGGACTACTCCGCTCCTTCCTACTGCTTCATGGCACGCGGTGCCAAGGTAAACACACGCACTACTCACTATCAAACATCTAGTGATGATGACTCTGATTGTGGTTCCAAACCCAGCTACAAAACACTTGCTAAAATTGCAACTGAATAACAGAAAGCTATGGAACACATTCAAAAAATGTTAGACAGAAGCGATGATCTGTTAGACGCTGAAATGACTCGATCTCAGTCCTTAATTGAAGACATAAAAAATCTTCATGTTAAGTATGAGGAACTTGAAAGTCGTCATGAAACGCTCTCAACAACTCATGAAAGGCTTTCCTATGATTATCTTCAAAGGAAGCAAGATCTTGAGAAATTGAGAGCGGCTCATGAGGATCTTCAAAAGGAAAACGAGTCACTTCGCGCCGAACAGATCAGTTCAGCTCAGGAAGGATTTGAACCACCATGTCTTAAATGCATTGAGCATGATAACGCTACTTCTGTTGCTGAATGTTCTACTGCTGCTACTATTGCAATATCTTCAACTGTTGATGTGGTAACTAACCCCTCTACTGAGGATACCACTGCTATTGCTGATGAGAATGCTAGGTTGAATACATTGCTTGAAACAGGGATGTACAAAAGTCTCAAAGGGCATCAGACACTATGTGATGTCCTCAAAAGGCAGATCCTGAACCGAAACCCTAGGAAAGAGGGTGTTGGGTTCGAAAGGAAAATGAATGCTGATGGCACTTACTAGAAACCTGAGCAGTACTCCAAAACCACATGGGTTGCTGCAAAGGGAACTTTAGTGGATCCATCCACTCTATCTTTCTTCACTTGTGTAATCCCATTGTTATTGATGAATCCTTTGATGCAAACTATAAATTGTTTAAGAATCAGAATGGTGAAGTGTTTGCCAGGTATATTGGTACTAACTGCAGGAATGGGCCGCCTATGAAGAAGGTCTAGGTGCCGAAAAGGTGTTTGGAGAATCTTCTTGTGAATGTCGTCATGACACCACAAGTGAAGAAGACAAATCCTAGACCACAGGCTTCATACGGCCCAAAGGCTTCATACAGACAGAGGACTCACCCGAGTCGCACTAATGCAAATGTTTTGCAGGGAAGCCATACTCAGGCCTATGAATATGAGCGCGGTTCATCAAACCGCCATGTTCATAAGACCAAGAACTATTCTTCTTATTCTTATGAGTACTATTGTCCACCTGCAAGACTTTTTGCTAGGGCTCCAAAGCCAAAGTTCTCATATGCTGCACTTAGACTCATTGCTTCGAAGCCACCCTTGAAGATGTGGGTGGCTAAGAAAGCTTAACTCTCTTTTGCAGGAAAAGGTCTCCAAATGAAAACCAAAATCGTCTGATGCTATTGCTGGGGACCTTACACATCTTGTAGGGCACAAGATCAAATGCCCAAATGGTCTTATTATGTACTTTGTTCCTGAGTCGCTTGCTACTTGCCCTATCAGTCCTAATCTCGATCTAAGCTTTAATAATCCACTGGTTCGTCAAATGTTTTTGCTTCACAATTCTCTTCGTGAAGCCTATCCCCCTAACTGCACTGTAGGGTACGACACCAGCAGCTTCAGAATGGATTATTGATAGTGGGTGTACCTATCACATGACTGGCAAGCGAAGCCTTCTCATGGACTCAACCTTATGTCCATTTGACAAAAGTCACATCACATTTGCTGACACTGGTAAAAGCAAGGTATTGGGTCTAGGTAGAGTTGCAATCTCAAAGGATCAACACATGGATAAAGTCATGCTTGTTGAATCCCTTGGTTTCAACTTAATGTCTGTCTCAATGCTTTGCGATTTAAACATGATTGTGATATTTGGAAAATATCGTTGCCTTGTTCTAATGGAATCTGACAAGTCTCTAGTGTTTGAAGGGTATCGGAAAGATGATTTGTACGTGGTAGATTTCTCAGCAGGACCACAACTTGCCGTATGTCTTCTAGCAAAAGCTTCTGAATGCTGGCTCTGGCATCGGAGGCAAGGGCATGCTGGCATGAGGAACCTCCACACCCTTGCAAGGAAGAAGCATGTCATAGACATCGAGGGCGTCAAGTTCAAGAAGGATCACTTATGCGGTGCCTGTGATGCAGGAAAGATGACGAGGGCCAAGCATCCCTCGAAGACAATCATGACAATGACTCAACCCTTCGAACTGCTCCACATGGATCTTTTTGGTCCCACTCATTACTCAACTCTTACTACTACTGCTTGTCTCTATGGCTTTGTCATTGTTGATGATTATTCAAGATATACTTGGGTGCATATAATCCTCTACAAGACTGAAGTGCAGGATGTCTTCAGACGCTTCGCCAATCAAGCAATGAACAACTATGACGCCAAGATAAAGCACATCAGAAGTGACAATGGCACTGAATTCAAGAACACTGGCCTAGATACATATCTTGATACCTTAGGCATCACACATGAATTCTCGGCTCCGTACACGCCACAACAGAATGGCATCGTCGAACGCAAGAACAGAACACTTATTGAAATGGCCCGGACGATGCTTGATGAATACAAGACTCCAAGAAAATTCTGGCCGGAAGCCATTGATACTACATGCCATATCATCAACCGTGTTTATCTTCACAAGCTTTTGAACAAGACATCCTATGAGCTCCTTACTGGCAAGAAGCCAAATGTCAGTTACTTCAGAGTATTTGGCGCCAGGTGCTAGATCAAGGATCCACATCACAATTCAAAATTTGCACCGAAAGCACATCAAGGCTTTATGCTTGGATAGGGAAAGGATTCACACTCCTACAGAGTCTTCAACCTTTTTCACTATAAAGTGGTTGAAACAGTGGATGTGCGGTTTGATGAGACGAACGGCTCACAAAGAGACACCTGCCAAATGTGCTAGATGAAGTTCCATCCAGTGAATCAATCAAACTTATGGGAACTGGAGAAATCATACCGTCTGAAGCTCAGCCTGAAGAGGAACTTATCATCTCCGCACCTGATCAACCCGAAGACAATGCTCAGCCTGAAGACAATCCCTCTAACGATGACAATGATCAGCAAGAGCAAAATCTTCGTCCTATACATCCTTGTGTTGCAAATGAAGTACAGATTGAGAGAATAATCGATAGCATCAATGCACCAGGTCCACTCACTCATTCAAGGGCAACACAGCTAGCAAATTTCTGTGGGCACTTCGCATTCGTCTCAATATCTGAACCCAAGAAAGTTGAAGAAGCCTTCATGGAACCTGAATGGATTCAAGCTATGCAAGAAGAGCTTCAACAATTTGAGCTGAATAATGTATGGGAACTGGTTAAGCGTCCTGATCCTCGCAAGCACAATATAATAGGCACCAAATGGATATATCGCAACAAGCAAGATGAACATGGTCAAGTTGTCAGAAACAAGGCTCGTCTCCTTGCTCAAGGATACACTCAAGTTGAAGGCATTGACTTCGAAGAAACATTTTCGCCCGTGGCTAGACTTGAAGCCATACGCATACTGCTGGCCTATGCAAATCATCATAACATACTTCTATATCAAATGGATGTAAAGAGCGCTTTTCTCAATGGCAAGATTGAAGAAGAAGTGTATGTTGCACAACCGCCTGGCTTTGAAGATCCAAAACATCCTAACATGGTGTACAAGCTCAACAAGGCACTATATGGCCTCAAACAAGCCCCTCGGGCTTGCTATGACACACTCAAAGACTTCCTGAAGAGCAAAGGCTTCAAATCTGGTTCCCTCAACCCCACTCTCTTCACAAAGACATATGATGGTGAACTGTTTGTGTGCCAAATATATGTGGATGACATTATCTTCGGCTGCACCAATCAGAAATACAGTGAAGAGTTTGGATATATGATGCAAGAGCAATATCAGATGTCGATGATGGGTGAGCTGAAGTTCTTCCTTGGTCTGCAAATACGTCAGCAACGCAACGGCATCTTCATATGTCAAGAGAAGTACCTCAAAGATTGCCTGAAGAAATTTGGGATGCATGACTGTAAAGGCTTCACGACGCCAATGCCAGCCAAACATCATCTGGGTCCCGACGACAATGGTAAAGAGTTTGATCAAAAGGTATACCGCTCCATGATTGGTTCTTTACTTTATCTATGTGCATCTAGGCCAGATATTATGCTTAGTGTTTGCATGTGTGCTCGATTCCAAGCGGCACCAAAGGAATCGCATCACTTAGTTGTGAAGCGAATTCTTCGATATTTGGCTTACACCCCAACACTAGGATTATGGTATCCAAAGGGCTCAGAGTTTGATCTGGTTGGATTCTCGGATGCTGATTATGCTGGTGACAAGGTGGATCGCAAGTCTACATCAGGCACATGTCATTTTCTGGGACGATCACTTGTATGTTGGTCTTCAAAGAAGCAGAACCGTGTATCTCTCTCCACTGCTGAATATGAATACATTGCTGCTAGATCTTGCTGCGCTCAGCTTCTGTGGATGAAGCAAACACTCAAAGACTATGGCATTCATCTAAAGCAAGTGCCACTCTACTACGACAACGAAAGCGCCATCAAGATTGCCAACAACCCGTTCAACACTCGAAGACAAAGCACATTGAAATTCGTCATCACTTTCTCAGAGATCATGTTGTGAAGGAAGATATTGATATCATACACGTCAACACTGAAGAGCAATTGGCAGATATCTTCACCAAGCCCTTGGATGAGAAGATATTTTGCAAGTTATGGTGTGAGCTAAATATCTTGGAATCCTCAAATGTCCTGTGATCAGGCACACCTCCTAACACTTATGCATATTGATGACTTAGATGTGCAACACATGAAGTAAAGTATATCTTCAATCAATGAAGACATACATTCTAAGTGTGAATACATTAATGTGGAATTTGACTTCGGAGCGCCACGATAATTGTGCGCCGTGTCTGGGTCTAATACTTCCTATACGGTGGGTAATGCCACCACCAAATTCTTCTGTTTGAAGTGTTTTACCCATGGCGTTACATTTGCTATGTCTTCACATTTTGTTTGTCTTCATTCTCAACTTGTCTTCATGATTATCTTCACTATGTTGGTTTGATTGTCTTTCTCACATATAAATATACATATACTAGTGTTCTATCCTCTACAACATTCACTTATAGCTATGTCTTCTTGTTGAATCTTTTGAACTAAGTGAATGTGATCGGACCCTAACCTCTCTATGCTATCTATCTCAAACTCTATCTGTCCAAATCATATGCATTCTCTTGAAACTGTCAAATGTCCTCTCAGTGTCTTTGTCAGCAGAAGATACAGAGACAAACATTAAGTCCGTTTTCAATGCTAATTCCTTCACATGAAACCCGGAGAAGTAGGTGTTGAGGAACGTAGTAATTTCAAAATTTTCCTACGCACACGCAAGATCATGGTGATGCATAGCAACGAGAGGGGAGAGCGTGATCTACGTACCCTTGTAGATCGACAACAGAAGTGTTTGGTTTATGTAGTCGTACGTCTTCACGGCCCGACCGATCAAGCACCGAAACTACGGCACCTCCGAGTTTTAGCACACGTTCAGCTCGATGATGATCCTCGGACTTCGATCTAGCAAAGTGTCGGGGAAGAGTTCCATCAGCACGACGGCGTGGTGACGATCTTGATGTACTACTGCAGCAGGGCTTCGCCTAAACTCCGCTACAATATTATCGAGGACTATGGTGGAAGGGGGCACCGCACACGGCTAAGAATATGATCATGTGGATCAACTTGTGTGTCTCTAGGGTGCCTCTGCCTCAGTATATAAAGGACCAAAGGGGGGAGGCCGGCCGGCCACATAGGGCGCGCCAGGAGAGTCCTACTCCCTCTGGGAGTAGGATTCCCCCCCAATCCTAGTTGGAATAGGACTCGCGGAGGGGGAAAAGAGAGAGGGGCCTGCCCCCTCTCCTTGGCCAATTCGGACCAAGGGAGGGGAGGGGCGCGTGGCCCACTATGGGCTGCCTCTTCTCTTTTCCACCAAGGCCCATTAAGGCCCATCTAGCTCCCCGGGGGTTCCGGTAACCTCCCGGTACTCCGGTAAAATCCCGATTTCACCCGGAACACTTCCGATATCCAAACATAGGCTTCCAATATATCAATATTTATGTCTCAACCATTTCGAGACTCCTCGTCATGTCCGTGATCTCATCCGGGACTCCGAACAACCTTCGGTACATCAAAATGCATAAACTCATAATATAACTGTCATCGTAACCTTAAGCGTGCGGACCCTACGGGTTCGAGAACAATGTAGACATGCCCGAGACACGTCTCCGGTCAATAACCAATAGCGGGACCTGGATGCCCATATTGGCTCCTACATATTCTACGAAGATCTTTATCGGTCAGACCGCATAACAACATACGTTGTTCCCTTTGTCATCGGTATGTTACTTGCCCGGGATTTGATCGTCGGTATCCAATACCTAGTTCAATCTCGTTACCGGCAAGTCTCTTTACTCGTTCCGTAATACATCATTTCACAACTAACTCATTAGTTGCAATGCTTGCAAGGCTTAAGTGATGTGCATTACCGAGAGGGCCCAGAGATACCTCTCCGACAATCGGAGTGACAAATCCTAATCTCGAAATACGCCAACCCAACATTTACCTTTGGAGACACCTGTAGAGCTCCTTTATAATCACCCATTTACGTTGTGACGTTTGGTAGCACACAAAGTGTTCCTCCGGCAAACGGGAGTTGCATAATCTCATAGTCATAGGAACATGTATAAGTCATGAAGAAAGCAATAGCAACATACTAAACGATTGGGTGCTAAGCTAATGGAATGGGTCATGTCAATCAGATCATTCACCTAATGATGTGATCCCGTTAATCAAATAACAACTCTTTGTCTATGGTTAGGTAACATAACCATCTTTGATTAACGAGCTAGTCAAGTAGAGGCATACTAGTGACACTCTGTTTGTCTATGTATTCACACATGTATTATGTTTCCGGTTAATACAATTATAGCATGAATAATAAACATTTATCATGAAATAAGGAAATAAATAATAACTTTATTATTGCCTCTAGGGCATATTTCCTTCAGTCTCCCACTTGCACTAGAGTCAATAATCTAGATCACATCACCATGTGATTAACTTCGATAGTTCACGTCATCATGTGATTAACACCCATAGTTCACATCGCCATGTGACCAATACCCAAAGGGTTTACTAGATTCAGTAATCTAGTTCACATTGCTATGTGATTAACATCCAAAGAGTACTAAGGTGTGATCATGTTTTGCTTGTGAGAGAATCTTAGTCAACGGGTCTGCCACATTCAGATCCGCATGTATTTTGCAAATTTCTATGTCAACAATGCTCTGCTTGGAGCTACTCTAGCTAATTGCTCCCACTTTCAATATGTATCTAGACCGAGACTTAGAGTCTTCTAGATCAGTGTCAAAAACTTGCATCGACGTAACCCTTTACGACGAACCTTTTTTGTCACGTCCATAATCGAGAAACATATCCTTATTTCACTAAGGATAATTCTGACCGCTATCCAGTGATCTACTCCTAGATCACTATTGTACTCCCTTGCCAAATCAGTGCAGGGTATACAATAGATCTGGTACACAGCATGACATACTTTATAGAACCTATGGCCAAGGCATAGGGAATGACTTTCATTCTCTTTCTATCTTCTGCCGTGGTCGGGCTTTGAGTCTTAGGGCCAGTTCTTTTGGGCAATTCTCCCAGAATTGACCCCCTCCCCAGCTTCCCCCAGAATTGCCACTTCATCTTTTTTTACAATTCCTAGCTAGTTAAGGTCTAATTAGCTAGGAATTGTAAAAAAATATCAAGTGGCAATTCTGGGAGAAGCTGGGGAGAGGGTCAATTCTGGGAGAATTACCCAAAAGAACTGGCCCTTAGTCAACTTCACACCTTGTAATACAGGCAAGAACTCTTTCTTTGACTGCTCCATTTTGAATTACTTCAAAATATTGTCAAGGTATGTACTCATTGGAAAAACTTATCAAGCGTCTTGATCTATCTCTATAGATCTTGAAGCTCAATATGTAAGCAGCTTCACCGAAGTCTTTCTTTGAAAAACTCCTTTCAAACACTCCTTTATGCTTTACAGAATAATTCTACATTATTTCCGATCAACAATATGTCATTCACATATACTTATCAGAAATGCCGTAGTGCTCCCACTCACTTTCTTGCAAATACAGGCTTCACCGCAAGTCTGTATAAAACTATATGCTTTGATCAACTCATCAAAGCGTATATTCCAACTCCGAGATGCTTGAACCAGTTCACAGATGGATCGCTGGAGCTTGCACATTTTGTTAGTACCTTTCGGATTGACAAAACCTTCTAGTTGCATCGTATACAACTCTTCTTCAATAAATCCATTAAGGAATTCAGTTTTGTTTATCCATTTGCCAGATTTCATAAAATGTGGCAGTTGCTAACATGATTCGGACAGACTTAAGCATAGATACGAGTGAGAATCTCTCATCGTAGTCAACACCTTGAACTTGTCGAAAAACCTTTTGCGACAATTCTAGCTTTGTAGATAATAACACTACTATCAGCATCCGTCTTCCTCTTGAAGATCCATTTATTTTTATGGCTTGCCGATCATCGGGCAAATCCATCAAAGTCCATACTTTGTTCTCATACATGGATCATATCTCAGATTTCATGGCCTCAAACCATTTCGCGGAATCTGGGCTCATCATTGCTTCCTCATAGTTCGCAAGTTCGTCATGGTCTAGTAACATGACTTCCAGAACAGGATTACCTACGAGATTCAGTAGTAACTTGATCTGAAGTTACACGATCATCATCATTATCTTCCTCACTAATTGGTGTAGTAGTCACAAGAACAGATTTCTGTGATGAACTACTTTCCAATAAGGGAGAAGGTACAATTACCTTATCAAGTTTTCTACTTTCCTCCCACTCACTTCTTTCGAGAGAAACTCCTTCTCTAGAAAGTTTCCGAATTTAGCAACAAAAGTCTTGCCTTCGGATCTGTGATAGAAGGTGTATCCAATAGTTTCCTTTGGATATCCTATGAAGACACATTTCTCCGATTTGGGTTTGAGCTTATCAGGTTGAAACTTTTTCACATAAGCATTGCAACCTCAAACTTTAAGAAACAACATCTTAGGTTTCTTGCCAAACCATAGTTCATACGGTGTCGTCTCAATGGATTTAGATGGTGCCTTATTTAACGTGAATGCAGCTGTCTCTAATGCATAACCCCAAAACGATAGTGGTAGATCGGTAAGAGACATCATAGATCGCACCATATCTAATAAAGTACGATTATGACGTTCGGACACACCATTACATTGTGGTGTTCCAGGTGGCGTGAGTAGTGAAACTATTTCACATTGTTTTTAACTGAAAGCCAAACTCGTAACTCAAATACTCTTCTCTACGATCAGATCTTAGAAACTTTATTTTCTTGTTACGATGATTTTTCACTTCACTCTGAAATTCTTTGAACTTTTCAAATGTTTCAGACTTATGTTTCATCAAGTAGATATACTCATATCTGCTCAAATCATCTGTGAAGATCAGAAAATAATGATACTTGTCGCGAGCCTCAATATTCATCGGACCACATACATCAGTATGCATGATTTCCAACAAATCTGTTGCTCGCTCCATTGTTCCGAAGAACGGAGTCTTAGTCATCTTGCCCATGAGGCATGGTTCGCAAGCATCAACTGATTCATAATCAAGTGATTCCAAAAGCCCATCAGCATGGAGTTTCTTCATGCGCTTTACACCAATATGACCTAAACGGCAGTGCCACAAATAAGTTGCACTATCATTATTAACTTTGCATCTTTTGGTTTCAATATTATGATTATGTCTATCACTATGATCGAGATCCAACGAACTATTTTCATTGGGTGTGTAACCATATAAGGTTTTATTCATGTAAACAGAACAACAATTTATTCTCTTACTTAAATGAATAACCGTATTACAACAAACATGATCAAATCATATTCATGCTGAACGCAAACACCAAATAACACTTATTTAGGTTCAACACTAATCCCGAAATTATAGGGAGTGTGCGATGATGATCATATCAATCTTGGAACCACTTCCAACACACATCGTCACTTCACCCTTAACTAGTCTCTGTTTATTCTGCAAGTCCCGTTTCGAGTTACTAATCTTAGCAACTGAACTAGTATCAAATACTAAGGGGTTGCTATAAACACTAGTAAAGTACACATCAATAAGATGTATATCAAATATACTTATGTTCACTTTGCCATCCTTCTTATCCGCCAATCACTTGGGGTAGTTCCGCTTCTAGTGACCAGTCCCTTTGCAGTAGAAGCACTTAGTCTCAGGCTTAGGACCAGACTTGGGCTTCTTCACTTGAGCAGCAACTTGCTTGCCGTTCTTCTTGAAGTTCCCCTTCTTCCCTTTGCCCTTTTCTTGAAACTAGTGGTCTTGTTAACCATCAACACTTGATGTTTTTTTTTGATTTCTACCTTCATCGATTTCAGCATCACGAAGAGCTTGGGAATTATTTTTGTCATCCCTTGCATATTATAGTTCATCACGAAGTTCTACTAACTTGGTGATGGTGACTAGAGAATTCTATCAATCACTATCTTATCTGGAAGATTAACTCCCACTTGATTCAAGCGATTGTAGTACTCAGACAATCTGGGCACATGCTCACTAGTTGAGCAATTCTCCTCCATCTTTTAGCTATAGAACTTGTTGGAGACTTCATATCTCTCAACTCAGGTATTTGCTTGGAATATTAACTTCAACTCCTGGAACATCTCATATGCTCCATGACGTTCAAAACGTCTTTGAAGTCCCGATTCTAAGCCATTAAGCATGGTGCACTAAACTATCAAGTAGTCATCATATTGAGCTAGCCAAACGTTCATAACGTCTGCATCTGCTCCTGCAATAGGTCTGTCACCTAGCGGTGCATCAAGGACATAATTCTTCTGTGCAGCAATGAGGATAAACCTCAGATTACGGATCCAATCCGCATCATTGCTACTAACATCTTTCAACACAATTTTCTCTAGGAACATATCAAAATAAACACAGGGAAGCAACAACGCGAGCTATTGATCTACAACATGATTTGAAAAATACTACCAGGACTAAGTTCATGATAAATTTAAGTTCAATTTAATCATATTACTTAAGAACTCCCACTTAGATAGACATCCCTCTAATCCTCTAAGTGATCATGTGATCCAAATAAACTAAACCAAGTCCGATCATCACGTGAGATGGAGTAGTTTCATTGGTGAACATCACTATGTTGATCATATCTACTATATGATTCACGCTCGACCTTTCGGTCTGCGTGTTCCGAGGCCATATCTGTATATGCTTGGCTCGTCAAGTATAACCTGAGTATTCCGCGTGTGCAACTGTTTTGCACCCGTTGTATTTGAACGTAGAACCTATCACACCCGATCATCACGTGGTGTCTCAGCACGAAGAACTTTTGCAACGGTGCATACTCAGGGAGAACACTTCTTGATAATTAGTGACAGATCATCTTATAATGCTACCGTTAATCAAAGCAAGATAAGATGCACAAAATATAAACATCACATGCAATCAATATAAGTGATATGATATGGCCATCATCATCTTGTGCTTGTGATCTCCATATTCAAAGCACCGTCGTGATCACCATCGTCACCGGCGCGACACCTTGATCTCCATCGTAGCATCATTGTCGTCTCGCCAATATTATGCTTCCACGACTATCACTACCGCTTACTGATAAAGTAAAGCACTACAGCATGATTGCATTGCATACAATAAAGCGACAACCATATGGCTCCTGCCAGTTGCCGATAACTCGGTTACAAAACATGATCATCTCATACAATAAAATTTAGCATCATGTCTTGACCATATCACATCACAACATGCCCTGCAAAAACAAGTTAGACGTCCTCTACTTTGTTGTTGCAAGTTTTACGTGGCTGCTATGGGCTTAAGCAAGAACCAATCTTACCTACGCATCAAAACCACAATGATTGTTTGTCAAGTTGGTGTTGTTTTAACCTTCACAAGGACCGGGCGTAGCCACACTCGGTTCAACTAAAGTTGAATAAACTGTCACCCGCAAGCCACCTCTGTGCAAAGCACGTCGGGAGAACCGGTCTCGCGTAAGCGTACGCGTAATGTTGGTCCGGGCCGCTTCGTCCAACAATACCACCGAACCAAAGTATGACATGCTGGTAAGCAGTATGACTTATATCGCCCACAACTCACTTGTGTTCTACTCGTACATATAACATCAACATATAAAACCTAGGCTCGGATGCCACTGTTGCGGAACGTAGTAATTTCAAAATTTTCCTACGCACACGCAAGATCATGGTGATGCATAGCAACGAGAGGGGAGAGCGTGATCTACGTACCCTTGTAGATCGACAACGGAAGTGTTTGGTTTATGTAGTCGTACGTCTTCACGGCCCGACCGATCAAGCACCGAAACTACGGCACCTCCGAGTTTTAGCACACGTTCAGCTCGATGACGATCCCCGGACTTCGATCCAGCAAAGTGTCGGGGAAGAGTTCCGTCAGCACGACGGCGTGGTGACGATCTTGATGTACTACTGCAGCAGGGCTTCGCCTAAACTCCGCTACAATATTATCGAGGACTATGGTGGAAGGGGGCACCGCACACGGCTAAGAATATGATCATGTGGATCAACTTGTGTGTCTCTAGGGTGCCTCTGCCTTAGTATATAAAGGACCAAAGGGGGGGAGGCCGGCCGGCCACATAGGGCGCACCAGGAGAGTCCTACTCCCTCTGGGAGTAGGATTCCCCCCCCCCCAATCCTAGTTGGAATAGGACTCGCGGAGGGGGGAAAAGAGAGAGAGGGGCCGGCCCCCTCTCCTTGTCCAATTCGGACCAAGGGAGGGGAGGGGTGCGCGGCCCACTATGGGCTGCCTCTTCTCTTTTCCACCAAGGCCCATTAAGGCCCATCTAGCTCCCCGGGGGGTTTCGGTAACCTCCCGGTACTCCGGTAAAATCCCGATTTCACCCGGAACACTTCCGATATCCAAACATAGGCTTCCAATATATCAATCTTTATGTCTCGACCATTTCGAGACTCCTCGTCATGTCCGTGATCTCATCCGGGACTCCGAACAACCTTCGGTACATCAAAATGCATAAACTCATAATATAACTGTCATCGTAACCTTAAGCGTGCGGACCCTACGGGTTCGAGAACAATGTAGACATGACCGAGACACGTCTCCGGTCAATAACCAATAGCGGGACCTGGATGCCCATATTGGCTCCTACATATTCTACGAAGATCTTTATCGGTCAGACCGTATAACAACATACGTTGTTCCCTTTGTCATCGGTATGTTACTTGCCCGGGATTTGATCGTCGGTATCCAATACCTAGTTCAATCTCGTTACCGGCAAGTCTCTTTACTCGTTCCGTAATACGTCATCTCGCAACTAACTCATTAGTTGCAATGCTTGCAAGGCTTAAGTGATGTGCATTACCGAGAGGGCCCAGAGATACCTCTCCGACAATCGGAGTGACAAATCCTAATCTCGAAATACGCCAACCCAACATTTACCTTTGGAGACACCTGTAGAGCTCCTTTATAATCACTCATTTACGTTGTGACGTTTGGTAGCACACAAAGTGTTCCTCCGGGAAATGGGAGTTGCATAATCTCATAGTCATAGGAACATGTATAAGTCATGAAGAAAGCAATAGCAACATACTAAATGATCGGGTGCTAAGCTAATGGAATGGGTTATGTCAATCAGATCATTCACCTAATGATGTGATCCCGTTAATCAAATAACAACTCTTTGTCTATGGTTAGGAAACATAACCATCTTTGATTAACGAGCTAGTCAAGTAGAGGCATACTAGTGACACTCTGTTTGTCTATGTATTCACACATGTATTATGTTTCCGGTTAATACAATTATAGCATGAATAATAAACATTTATCATGAAATAAGGAAATAAATAATAACTTTATTATTGCCTCTAGGGCATATTTCCTTCAGTAGGAACGGCCACCCGACAATCCAGGCATGCGTGGGAACATGGAACAACCTCCGATATGTTGCATGATGGCCATGTGTCCTTCAGATGTGAATCGCCAGGGGCACCTGTGTAATAACACTGTACCATCCCTGTCCCTATAAATACACGCCTCACCATAGTTATTATCCCTTCTTCCACTCTCGCACAAACCCTAGCGCCACCGCTAGCCTTCAACGACGTCGGTGACGAAGCGCTTAGCTGCTTGCGACCTCTCCGACGTCGTCTTCACGCCGGCCGCGGACATCGTCTTCTCCGCCGCCGCCGTAGGTGTCCTCCGTCGCCAAGTTAGGGCACGGACGATCGAACTGCTCAGCCTCCTCTTCCACTTTGTCTAGCAGTTCTTCGTGTGGTAAATAAAACTTCCTTTTTACGGCCCCTTTGATCCTATAGATTCATCACTTTCTACCATAAGAAGTTTCTATTCACACAAGTTGGATCTATTTCATACTGCATCTCATAATATGCCTAGTATGTTCACTTATGCTTCGCAAAGTAGTTAGATTCCTCACTTGTATTGATCCATGGATTCGTACAAATCCGGAACCAGCTCTTTATCTATGAGTGAATGTCTTCGCACGATGAGGTCAATGTCTTCTAAACTAATTTATCTTCAAAATCTTCTGAGAATGCATATGACGTCTTCCCCTTCCCTCGCACCTTAATGCTGTCACAGGTACATGTCCGTGGGAGAATCCCTTGGTTCTCATAGTCTGCATTCATTTGCAGAATTCTTACAGCATCATATAAATTCTCCCGAAGCCAGTTCCTGTTTGACTCGAAGGCGGAAGCCTTTGAAACCTTTGAACGTGTTGAAACCATTCAAATTGAAGTTCATGGCTACAGAGAAATCTGCAAGGAAGGGTGGCAGACAGCACCGTGGAAACACTGCTAAGGACCTACCACCAGAACTATATGAGCAATACAAGTTAGATCCTGAAGAAACCTATGGAGAACGCAAGAACCAAATCCAATGGATTCAAAGACATTGGGCAGAGGAATGGTTCAAGTACAGATTCATCACCGACGAATATGCTGAGAAGAGTGCCATCAAGGGACCATGGGGAGATATCATATACAAAGGTCTTCAGCCCAAATCATAGTCCGAAGCTATTGCTCAAGGCTTTTACCCATGCATGCTTCGTGGACCTCAGCCTGCTAATGCTGACCCATCCTCTCTGCTATGGTGTCGCGAAGACAATCTCTTCAAGCACAACTATCAGTTTGCACAGAACTCTGCCAAGGAAAACAAGAAGTCATTGGGGTTAGACTTCAACCCAGGCCCCTCTGCGCCACGTGCTGACGGCACATGAGAAGCTGAACCCAATCTGGTTGGGCCCTTCTACAACCTGGAAGGTCTCATCACTCATATCATGGTTCAAGGGACAGCCCTGGATGAGCCTGCAGATGACGCTGAATCTGATGAAGTGCCTGCACCGCCGAAGCCAAAGAAACTGAAGAAGCCTAAAGCTTCAAAGCCTGCCTCAGCACCAAAAATCTCACGGGGGAAGCCACTGGCTACTGCACCTCCTGAAGACAGTGTGCAGTCTGAAGATTTGTCACGCATCTCCAAGCCCTCGAGAGTAAAGATGCCTTTGCAACACACCAGCCAAGAACTGACTGCTGCTGCTATTTTGCGCAACGATGCCATTGATCTATCCAGCGATGAAGATCTTGCAGATGACGCTCTTGAGCAGCTGATCAGGAGCAAAGAAGAAGCAGAAATCTTCAATGATTTGCCTCTCTTTGACGTGGCAATCATCCACAACTTCATTGATGAGTGGTTTGACACGCCCAACCTCAGCTTTGAAGATTTGCAACTTCCAATTGGCGTCAGTGTCGCCTTCCATGGCGCCATTGCTTCAGAGCTAGCTCTAGCTCAGTGCATCGTTCAACTGAAGCAAAAGATCGACTTTGAGAAAGCTCAGTTCAAGAAGCACATGGCCAAGCTCAGCATGCAAGAGGTGAAAAACTTCAAGATTATGCTGCACGAGCTCAAGGAAGCCTTTCTCAAAAAACGTGTAGAAGCTCAAGGTTCTCGTGAACGCATGAAGAGCCTGGCTGACAAGTGTGTGCAAGCCTACAATGAGGCTGAGAAGCGCAAGGCTCTTGGTCGTCCTGGCATCGACCCAAGAATGGCTGCAAAGAAGAAGAAGCCCTCAACTGATCAATCTGCACCTTCAAGGCAGGAAGAACCTCGCATAGTCTTCCCAGCCAGCATGACTGGCTCGAAGCCAAAGGTCAGGTCAACCGCTTCAGAACTGAAGAAGACGAGGAATGCTGAGGCTGAAGCGAGAAAGAGGAAACATCCTGAAGCCTCTGATGCTGCTCCCTCCAAGAAGAAGCGCAAGACCAAGAAGGATCGGGCTGCTCCCACAGAGCCCTTAGTTGTTGAACCTATCTCAATGGTTCGCCCTGCATCTGAACACCACGAGCGCCAACTGATTGTTCATGAGCCTGCTTCCATAGAGGCTCCTAATGCTGAAGACATTCCAGCAGCTGACCTCACCGCTGCTGAAGACATTGGTCACCATGACAATGTTGAAGATGATGTAGTCCTTCCTTAGATCGAGCATCAATTGGTATCATCGCCGGTGCTTACACACAGCGAACTCATCAGCATTGGTCGTCCTCTAACGCCAACCACTCAGGATGCATCATGGGCTGATCACCCACAACAACAAGACACCCCGAGTACTCCCCAACAACAACAAGTCACACCACCTGTGCCAGACGAAGAAGAAGACTTTGAGGCCCAGCCAACTCCATCTCCATAGGCGTCGCCAGCGCTCCGCAGGCTTCGCAAAGGACCAAGGCCTCAAGTCCCTCTTTCGAGCATTCCAGAAGGAGAAGTGCATCACCAATCTGTTGCACATCAAGTGTTTTCCAGATGCCACTCCTACTGTGACAGTCTCTGAATCCGAAGCCAAAATGGCTGAAGATGTTCCGGCTGCATCAGCCGATGAAGAATAAGCTGTTCCTGAAGTGAACATGTCTATGCCCGACCCTCCAGCTCATCAAGTGGAGGTTGAGAATCTTGAGGCTGCCACCACCAACTCAAATGAAGCCAATGACGTAGTCATGGCTGAAGCAAATGTGGAGCCTGCACCAACCAATGTGCCAGAAGCCAATGAAGCCATTGGTGTCACTGCTCCTGTTCATGCGCCTGCTGCTGGTCCTCAGTTTGACTATCACGTTGAGCACATGCCTCAGGTACAGAAGCCAATGCCAAGGTTGCCCAGGTTTCCAGGTCCTGCATCGGCACCCGGATCTTTTAATATCAACGGCTTCAAAGCAGACAACACCTTCTTCAATAGCGCCAAGAACCCCTACTCAAGGGAAATAATATCTTCTGATCGGTTCTGGAGCTATCCGCAGCGATGTTATTACTCATGCATTCTGTACAATCAAGGTCACATTTTCCCACATATGCATCTTGACACTGAAGCCATAACTGGTCTGCCTTGCTTGGAAGAACCTCTGGATTGCTTCAAAGAGTCTGGATTGTTGCCGTTCGTCACCGACAAAGAGCACTGGAACGAAGAATTGCTGCTCCAATTCTATGCCACTCTTCACATTCGTGGCTACAACAGAGATCCGAAGACTTGGGTCCTTGAGTGGATGACCGGCAATGTTCATCATGAAGCCAAAGCCTTTGATATCATTGAGCTCACTGGTCTGCCCACTCCTGGAGATCTTTATGAACCTGGTTGTCAGCTTCACAGTGCAGCTATGGATAGCATCTTTCAGAAGCCTGAACCAAACATGAGTCAGATGCTTAGCATGATGAAGCCTTTGCCTCCAGATGCTGCATATCCTAAGGAGTTCTTTGTTGAAGACCTTGAGTATCTGCCACGCACTATCTATCACATTATAAGGCGAACTCTCTGGCCCATCAAAGGACATTCTCCACATGCAAAGCTGGAAGATGCAATGAAGACTTTGGTCTTTCATATTCTTCATGGCAAATGCTTCAATGCACAAGACTTCTTCATCCGCCAACTTGCTGCATCAGGATCTGATCTTTTTGGCTTGAAGTTTTACACTCCATGGATAATGCGGCTGATCAAACTACACTCAGCTGTCTCATATCATCCCTCTGCTCACAATCATCGGATCTTTCTGCCTGACGTTGATATGTCCATTGAAGCCATCTACCCAGAGCCTGCCAAGGAGCCTCTTAGTCTTCAGAATGCTGAGCAACAAAGCTTCTCTCAAAACATTGAAGGAGTTGAAGCAGTCACTCGTGTTTATCCTCTGGCTGGTACTACACGTGCACCTCATCGTGCCCTCACTTAAGCCACTGGAAGCACCATTGCCCAACGGCCCAAGAAGCGATCTCGTGTTCTCAATGATCGAAAGCTTCTGGTTGCCCTTCATCAGAAACAGGATAGGCATCATGACTGGCTGAAGCGCCAAATGCAAAGCCTCTTGGTGGACGTAAACAGGATTAGCAATCTTGCCACCAAGAATGCCTTTCTTGCCCATGAAACCTGTCGGCGTACACGGAAAGGACTGACGCTTATGCGCTCTGAGGATGATCTTCAAGAGGATGGCTTCTCTGAATGCTTCAAGTTTGACTCCACACCTCCAAGAAGGACTGTGCTATGACGAACTCCATCTCTTGAAAACTCTGAGTTCTCTTCCTCCGCGGAAATTGTGAATGCCAGAGTGACCGAGGACGAAGATGATGCTACTTCACCGCCCCCTACTTCTGCACGCATCGACACTGCCCTGAGTTCGTCTGCACCGCCTAACAACACCGACAACCTTCTGCTTCACCTACTCCTCATGGGAACGAGTAGATGCTCTATGTCTTCAAACCTTTTTGGTCCTTACTGACAAAAGGGGGAGAAGCATATGAGTTTGATAGTCTTCAAGCGGGTCCATATGGGTGGTTGCTTTATCTTTTGCCTAGTGTTTACAACTCTCGTTTTGATACATTTGGTTCTTTGAGTTGTAACACTTAAACTCGATGGTCGTCTGCTACTTATTTGCTATTCTGTGATGCGATGATAAATTCCGCATGTGCGATGATAAATTCCGCACTTAGATCATTTTGCAGACATCCATTTTTCATTATGCATGTCATTATCTTCACATACTTTTCATGCATGATGAATTGTCATCATAAGTTGACGAGGATCTCCACAAGTACAACCTGCCATGTGCATTTGCATTCCAAAAACAAATTACTTATATGCACATCTTCAGGGGGAGACCTTGCAACATATGAAGACAATTCACTATCCTTTACAATTTCACATATTATATTCCCTGTTGAAAACTTCAACTAGTTTGTCATCAATCACCAAAAAGGGGGAGATTGTAAGTGCATCTAGTGCCACCCCTAGTTGGTTTTGGAGTATTGACGACAAACCTAGTTGAGGGACTAATGTGTTTGTGAGAATTGCAGGATAACACAGGTAGAAGTCCCTCATTGATTCGGTTTTCCTACCAGAGATGACCCCTAAAAATGTAAGAAGACATTGAAGACAAAGGTGGTATGTGAAGACATTCACATTGAAGACTATGACAAGAGAAGACATCGCATGAAGACTATGGAGCGCGAAGACTTAGTTCTTTCGTTGTTCTTTTTCTTCTTTGTTGAGTCATAGGAACCACTGTACTGTTAAGTGGGGTCCAAGAGAACCAGCCAGAATGACTGAAGTGATGCTTAACCAAAATCCTATGTCTTCGAGTGAAGACTATGAGAGCAAATCTTGTCCAGAGTTGGATAAGTGAGCTTTGCTTGTAGCCCAAGTAAAGTTGCCGTGTGTGTTTGAAATCTGACTGTTGGAACACGTGTCAGTTCCTTAGTAACCGAGGGTCATTTCGGACAAATCAGGTCAGGTTGCCTAGTGGCTATAAATAGCCCACCCCCTACAACCATAAATGGTTGGCTGCTCAGAGTTAAAGCACGGCTTTTGTCGTTTGAGAGCAACCCACCTCGAAGCCTTTGAGAGAGAATTCCTTGCGAGGATAAAGCCCTAACCACCCAGAGCCAAAGAGTGTTAGGCATCACTTAAGTCTTCCTGTCTGTGTGATCTGAAGACTTATTACACTTGAGGACTGTGAATCCTCCAGCCGGTTAGGCGTCGCGTTCTGAGCATCCAAGAGTCATTGTGGATCGCCGGTGAACGAAGTCTGTGAAGGTTTGGAAGTCTACCTTGAAGACTTACCAGAGTGATTGGGCGAGGACTGGGTGTCCTTAGCTCAAGGGGAATAAGGTGAAGACGAGGTCTTCTGAGTTGAATCTCAGCCTCCCTAACCAGACGTACAGTTGTCACAGCAACTGGAACTGGTCCAACAAATCATTGTCTTCAACGAGTCACTGGTTTCATCCTTCCCTTCCCTTTACTTACTGTTGGTCCTTGTGAAGTCATTGTATGATTGCATCACCATTTGGCTTCACTGAGTGATTACTTGTTCTGATTGGCTTCACAATATCTTCCTACCTGATCCTTACTGCCTAGCTGCTATTAGTCATTGTGCTTTCACTTCATTGAATACTTGACTATGGTTTGCCTAGTGTAGTCTACCTTCCGCTGCATGGTAATAGGTTTATTTCTATTGTTTGTCTTCGAAACTTGCATGTTTTGAAGACTTTCATAAAAATCACCTATTCACCCCCCTCTAGTCGATCACTAGCACTTTCACCAATTTAATGAAATGTCCAAATGAACCCTGAATAGTTCCAATTCTTTTACGACACACATATAGTTGCATGTTCACTGCAGATAAAAGGTCTAGCAATTCAAACACCATCAGTTGTCGCTGTGACCCCATTATGTAATTTAAATCAAGACAAAAAATCAAGTAGATTCCGCATAGTTTATTATAACCAACCGCGTGAGATGCAACACAAAATATCTTGGAGCACCGTCGGAGTATAGTATGCATACTGCTTACGCGAGAAGGTGATGCAGCTACAGTCCACAGCCCGCTCTGAATAAGGGACCGTGACTAATGACACTTTGCGCACCATTTTTTCGCTGAAGCTATACCAAATTTTTGGCTTCCGTGGAAATATGTACCTCCCCGCCTCTCCCCCTTACCAACAGCCACATTTTCCCTGTTTCCGCCTTCCTTTCCAAGTTCAAACCTTCACTCCTTGCTTGCAGCGCCACCTCCTCGCCGGCAACACTCCTTCACGCTGCTCGGCCTCGCCTATCCAAGCAGGCAATCCACACCCAACCCCCATCCTCCTCCTCCTTCCACATCCCACATGCCCCGACTGTCGACGCGACACCTTCCACCCAAATCACCGACCCGTCCACTAAATAAGTTCCACCCTAAGCCACGA
The DNA here is from genome assembly GCF_002162155.2 of Triticum dicoccoides. Classification (NCBI taxonomy): domain Eukaryota; kingdom Viridiplantae; phylum Streptophyta; class Magnoliopsida; order Poales; family Poaceae; genus Triticum; species Triticum dicoccoides. The sequence continues at coordinate 129,130,072 of NC_041386.1, read as the reverse complement.
TGCATGCACTATATCCAGGATCTCAAGGAGCATTTGGCAGCAAAGAAGCAAATCGCAGCCGCACACACGGATGAGCTCGCGATGGCTGCCGTTCGTGCTGACCCCCAGATCTTGGAGGAGCACCTCGCCATCGAGGTCACTGTCGATGCCTCGCTCGTCGACGCTGCAACATGGTTGGCTACTTTAAACGATAGTTCATGGCGTTTTCTCGAGGCCACCATCGGTGCCTTTGACAAAGACTACGAGGTGTTTTCTTAGCGTGCATGTGCTTACCTCATCTCGAGATCCAGCAGGTTGGTGCCCGAAGTGGCTCACGCAACTCACCACTACGACGAGGGAACCCACGATGCGGAGGCCTCGCCCTCTTCCATGTCCAAGGAGCCAATCGTCATCGATATCTCCGACAATGAGGAGTAGCTTGTCTTATTAGCTCAATATAAGGACCCATGTTTAGTTTGCTAGCTACTGCCTTTCTTTCACAAATTCTAGTGAATTGTGCTATCTACGTTTACCATGAAATCTTATGCTCTAGAGTATATGTTCTATATGTCATGCAATGTGGTGTTCAGTTAACTGTTTGGTTCAATTATACAAATGTGATGTTCAATTCTTCGGGGTGCAATTTTCCAAGTTGCCAAGCATGCTTGGTTTGCTTAACTATCCGATCTTGTATTAGGAGTATGTTATATTGTCTAAAGCGGTGCTCAGTTAACGTTTGGTTCATTTGTTATGGTGTTTAGTTAACTGTTTGGTTCAATTCTGCAATGCGATGTTCAATTGTTGTGGGTGCATTCTATTATTGCATACCATGTGAGAAATAAATCGAATTTGGTTGTACTAAATACATGAGAAACAAATACAATTGCTATATTTCCAAGTTCTTAAGCATGCTTGGTATGGTTAACTATCTGATCTTCTATTAGGAGTATGTTATATTGTGCAATGTGGTGCTTAGTTAACGTTTGGTTCATTTGTTGTGGTGTTTAGTTAACTGCTTGGTTCAATTCTGCAATGCGATGTTCAATTATGTGGGTGCATTCTCTTATTGTATACCATGTTAGAAATAAATTGAATTTGGTTGTACTAAATACATGAGAAACAAATACAATTGCCATATTTTCCAAGTTGTTAAGCATGCTTGGTTTGGTTAACTGTCTGATCTTCTATTAGGAGAGTATGTTATATTGTGCAATGTGGTGCTCAGTTAACCTTTGGTTCATTTGTTGTGGCTTTTAGTTAACTGGTTGGTTCAATTCTGCAATGCGATGTTCAATTGTTGTGGCTGCATTCTATTATTGTTACCATGTGCGGAATAAATCGAATTTGGCTGCACTTAATACATGAGAAACATATACAAGTGCTATATTTCCTAGTTCTTAGTCATGCTTGGTTTGGATAAATGGGTTTTCCATGTGGCTTCAATTAATCTGATGAATCTGCAATGTGCTTATTTATCATCAACATATTTTACTGATAGCAAGCGAACCCTTACTTAACCTAATGACTAACTACCTTATATGTGTTGTAGGGAAACAATGGGAAGGACTGAGGTTTACAAGATGGTACTAACTATTATAGCTTGCCTTTATTTATTCCTTTGCCCCATTTCCAATATAGAGAAGATATTTATGCACATCCTTGTTGTCAGGACTTTCCAAATCAGTTCACTGATGATTAACTCTCAAACCACCTCTGTGGTCAGGAGGTGAGGAAAGTTTTCATACAACACGCACGGTTCAATACTGAAGTGTTCCGAAAGAAGACGAAGGATGGACGGTCAATCATCCACAGGCACTGGCCTAAAGTTGCAAAGACCTTTAACGTGAATGAAGGCTCAATATTCGCCTTCCGCTTCAGCAGTTTTCCAGATGAGATGCATCTGTCTATGTACCGTCTGTGATGCAAATTTTGAAAGGTTCTAGAGTTTGCATGTGAAACTTGGTGCTGGTGCAGTTTTGTAATGGGGTAGCTAAGTGCTGAAGCTATATCATGTTGTACTTAGATGTATTTCAATTATGAAATCCTGCTTCCTTAATATGGAAATGAAATATATTATGTGCTTAATATGAATCTCAATTAGATTAGTAAATGGATTATTAATAATAGGGCAATTAGCCTGCTAATTGGGTTTTCCTTTTACAAATGGTTATTGAGAAAACACCATGGATGATGACCTCAGGAAACGCACACTGTTTCTAGGAATAAACCGTGTTGGATAAATGAACAATCACACATGACATTCTCTTGAAAACTGTCTGCGTTACACCACCTTGCACAAACGTTTTCCTTGGAGTGACTGTGTGGGATGTATATATGAACGGAAATGCTTAGTAGGGACTGGTTGTGTGGGATGTACTTATGACCGGAAATGATTTCGCCTGTATAATTGTATTTTTAGCACTAATGTACGTATAACTATATTTGGTCGCATGCCGATCGCACACGGCCTCATTTTGCCGAGCGTGTGTGCCAGGAGGGCATATCCCCGACGGTTTCTGGGTCGCGTGGGAAGGACCCCCCCTATCACAGTCACTCACTAGGTGACGGTTCCGAACGCCGTCGCGGAAAGGGGTTAAAAACCGTTAGTATAGCACCTCGTTGTACTAGTGTAAGCATGCAACCAAGGACATATATTTGAAATTTTAACCAATTTATATGCATTAGAGAATGTGCATGTAGTCCAAACGAACCACAAAAAATCCCAAAATTTGACACAACACTCCTGTTGTTCTATGTTGACATGAGAAATTTTTTGAAAGCAATAAGAGGCAATGTATATCGTTTCGTCCCCAAAGGTGGGACGTTCCCATACCGAAACCATCAGGTTTGTTGTGAGAAGCTCTGGTTTATGAGAAGCATATCCCCAAACCTGCCCCAAATGGGACCAAAAAATTACCGCGGCATGTTGATGCCACTCCATGACAACATGCCAAGTTCCATGAATTTCATATGAGCTTTGGATTTACTACAATTTAAAAACTAGGTATCTCAATGTTTGCGGCCAAGTGACGATGGCATGGTGTTTGACATTCATTCCCATATCTTGCATGGGACCTAAGCATGCAACCAAGGACATAGATTTGAATTTTCAACCAATTTATATGCATTAGAGCATGTGCATGTAGTTCAAATTTTGAATTATGCACATGAATGCATAGAAAACTCAATTAATGTAAAAAATGTCCAAGCAAACCCCGAAAAATCCCAAAAATGGACACAACACTCCTGTTGTTCTATGTTGACACTAGGAAAAAATTAAATCGAGAAGAGGCAATGGATATCGTTTCGTCCAGAAAGGTGAAACATTCCCTACCGAAACCATCAGGCTTGTTGTAAGAAGCTCTAGTTTATGAGAAGCATATCCCCACACCTACCCCAAATGGGACAAAGAGTTTACCAGGGCATGTTGATGCCGCTCCATGACAGCATGCCAAGTTTCATGAATTTCAGACAAGTTTTGGATTTACTAGAATTTAAAAACCAGGTATCTCAATGTTTGCAGCCGAGTGACGGTGGCAAGGTGTTTGACATTCATTCACATTTCTTGCATGGGACCTAAGCATGCAACCAAGGACACATATTTGAATTTTCAACCAATTTATATACATTAGAGGATGTGCGTGTAGTTCAAATTTGAATTATGCACATGAATGCATAGAAAACTCAGTTAATGTATAAAAGTGTCCAAGCGAACCCTGAAAAATTCCAAAAATTGACACAACATTCATGTTGGTCTATGTTGACACTAGGAAAAAATTGAAATTGAGAAGAGGCAACGGATATCGTTTCGTCCAGAAAGGTGAAACATTCCCTACCGAAATCACCACACTTGTTGTGAGAAGCTCTGGTTTATGAGAAGCTTATACCCAAACCTGCCCCCAATGGGACCAAAAATTTACCACGACATGTTGATGCTACTCCATGATCATGCCAAATTTCATGAATTTCGGACGACTTTTGGATTTACTAGAATTACAAAAGCAAGTACGTCAACGATTGCTGGAGAACCACCGTGCCATGGTGTTCGAAATTGATCCCCATTTCTTCCGTGGGACATAAGTAGAAACCCATGGACACATATATGATTTTACAACCCATGTTGGTGCACCAGAGCATGTGCATTAAGTTTCAGTTTGAATTGTGCACCTAAAATGGCTTGAAAACCAATTTAATGTATAAAATGTCCAAACGAACCCTGAATAATTCCAATTCTTTTACGACACACATATAGTCGCATGTTCACTGCAGATAAAAGGTCTAGCAATTTAAACACTGTCCATTGCCGCCGTGACCCCGTTATTTAACTCATATCAAGATGAAAAAACAAGTAGATCCCACCCAGTTTATTATCACCAACCGTGTGAGATGCAGCACAAAATATCCTGGAGCATCGTCGGTGTATAGTACGCCTATGGCTTACACGAGAAGGTGTGTCGGCTACAGTCCACAGCCGGCGTGCCAAGCACACTAGCTCGCTCCCCAAATATCATTACACTATTCAATCATCGCCAGTGAAAGATGGGGACGTGGACCCGCGTCATGAGGGCAACTTCGGCAGCCCACTCTGGCGAGAGCGCGGCCGCAGCCGCCATGCGCATGCTAACAAGGTGCATGAGCGCGGCCGCAATCTGCGACAGGGCGGCCAAGGCCACCCAAATGGCCGCTGTTGCTTCTCAGGTGGTGGCAACAACATCTGCCTCGGGGATAGCAACTGGCGAGAGCGGCACAACAACTGTCCTTTCCGTAGCAACTTTCCTTTCCATAGCGCCGTTTGAGCAGCGTTCGTTCCTCCGCCACATACCTTGCAACGACAGAGCCCATCCAAGCCCAGATCGCGGCCGCCCACACCTAGCTCGTGGCGGCCTTTTCCAAAGAGATGGCGGACGTGGATGGCGAGATGCTTGCCGAGTATGATGCGATGGATGCCATAGAGCCCCTTCCCTAGGAGGCCATCGGGCGCGAACTGGACATGGAGGCGGCGGCGGAGATCGACGAGCACCAGCCATAGTAGTACCCGTTCTTTTGTTTAATTAAGAGTGTCGGTATTTGATTTGTTAGAGTAATTTTTAGGTCAGCTAGCTCTGTTTAATTGTTGAACTTGCTTGATTAGGAAGTGGGTCTGATGTAGTCTCCTTTGTGTACCCAAATTATGCAATGACGTGGATGACCACTGTAACCAGGGAAATTCTGAAGGAAATATGCCCTAGAGGCAATAACAAAGTTGTTATTTATATTTCCTTATGTTATCATAAATGTTTATTATTCATGCTACAATTGTATTAACCGAAAACTTAGTGCATGTGTGAATACATAGAAAAAAACAAAGTGTCCCTAGTATGCCTCTACTAGACTAGCTCATTAATCAAAGATGATTAAGTTTCCTGACCATAGACATGTGTTGTAATTTAATGAATGGGATCACATCATTAGGAGAATGATGTGATGGACAAAACCCATCCGTTAGCTTAGCATAATGATCGTTAAGTTTTATTGCTATTGATTTCTTCATGACTTATACATATTCCTCTGACTATGAGATTATGCAACTCCCGAATACCGGAGGAACACCTTGTATGCTATCAAATGTCACAACATAACTGGGTGATTATAAAGATGCTCTACAGGTATCTCCGAAGGTGTTTGTTGGGTTGGCATAGATCAAGATTAGGATTTGTCACTCCGAGTATCGGAGAGGTATCTTTGGGCCCTCTCGGTAATGCACATCACTATAAGCCTTGCAAGCAATGTGACTAATGAGTTAGTTATGGGATGACGCACTATGGAACGAGTAAAAAGACTTGCCGGTAACGAGATTGAACTAGGTATTATGATACCGACGATCGAATCTCTTGCAAGTAACATACCGATGACAAAGGGAATAACGTATGTTGTTATTGCGGTTTGACCGATAAAGTTCTTTGTAGAATATGTAGGAACCAATATGAGCATCCAGGTTCAACTTTTGGTTATTAACCAGAGATGTGTCTTAGTCATGTTTACATAGTTCTCGAACCCGTAGGGTCCGCACGCTTAACGTTTGATGACAATTTGTATTATGAGTTATGTGTTTTTGGTGATCAAAGTTTGTTCGGAGTCCCGGATGAGATCATGGACATGATGAGGAGTCTCTAAATGGTCGAGAGGTAGAGATTCATATATTGGAAGGTAGTATTAGGGCATTGAAATGGTTTCAAGTGGTTCGGGTATTTTACCGGAGTACCGAGGGGTTACCGGAACCCCCCGGGGAAGTATTGGGCGTAGATGAGCCTTAGTGGAGAGAGAGGAGGGACGGAAGGGGTGGCCGCACGCCCCCCATGGCAGTACGAATTGGACTAGGGGAGGGGGCGATGCCCCCCTTTCCCTCTCCCTCTCCTCCTCCTTCCTTTTCCCCTGCGGTGAAGAAAAGGAAAAAGGGGGGGTGTGAATCCTAGTAGGAGCAGAGTCCTAGTAGGACTCCCCCCCATGGAGCGCCCCTCCTGGCCGGCCTCCTCCTCCTCCCCTCCTTTATTTACAGGGGCAGGGGGCACCCCATAGCACATCAATTGTTCTCTTAGCCGTGTGCGGTGCCCCCCTCCATAGTTTACTCCTCTGGTCATAGCGTCGTAGTGCTTAGGCGAAGCCCTGTGCGGACCACATCACCATCACCATCACTGCGCCGTCGTGCTGACGGAACTCTCCCTCGACCCTCTACTGGATCAAGAGTTCGAGGGACGTCATCGAGCTGAACGTGTGCTAAACTCGGAGGTGACGTACGTTCGGTACTAGATCGGTTGGATCGTGAAGACGTTCGACTACATCAACCGCGTTAACCTAACGCTTCCACTTTTGGTCTAGGAGGGTACATGGACACACTCTCCCCCTCTCGTTGCTATGCATCTCCTAGATAGATCTTGCATGATCGTAAGAAATTTTTGGAATTGTATGCTACGTTCCCCAACAGTGGCATCAGAGCCAAGTCTATGCGTAGATCATATGCACGAGTAGAACACAAAGAGTTGTGGGCGATAATAGTCATACTGCTTACCACCAATGTCTTATTTTGATTCGGCGGTATTGTTGGATGAAGCGGCCCGGACCAACATTACATGACCACGTTCATGAGACCAGTTCTACCGACATGCTTTTGCACACAGGTGGCTGGCGGGTGTATGTTTCTCCAACTTTAGTTGAATCGAATTAGACTATGGCCGATCCTTGTTGAAGGTCAAAACAACACACTTGATGAAAAATCGGTGTGGTTTCGATGTGTAGGTAAGAATGGTTCTTGCTAGAAGCCCGTAGCAGCCACATAAAACTTGCAACAACGAAGTAGAGGACGTCTAACTTGTTTTTGCGGGGCATGTTGTGATGTGATACGGTCAAGACGTGATGAGATATAAATTGTTGTATGAGATGGTCATGTTTTGTAAAAGTTATCGGCAACTGGCAGGAGCCTTATGGTTGTTGCTTCATTGTATGAAATGCAATCGACATGTAATTGCTTTACTTTATCACTATGCGGTAGCGATAGTCGTAGAAGCAAAAGTTGGTGAGATGACAACGACGCTACGATGGAGATCAAGGTGTCAAGCCGGTGACGATGGAGATCATGACGGTGCTTTGGAGATGGAGATCAAAGGCACAAGATGATGATGGCCATATGATGTCACATATTTTGATTGCATGTGATGTTTATATTTTATGCATCTTATTTTTCTTAGTACGGCGGTAGCTTTATAAGAAGACCCCTCACTAAATTTGAAGGTATAAGTGTTCTCCCTGAAGGTATAAGTGTTCTCTCTAAATTTGCTACAGTTCATCGTGCCGAGACACCACGTGATGATCGGGTGTGATAATCTCTACGTTCACATACAACGGGTGCAAGCCAGTTTTGCATGTGCAAAATACTCGGGTTAAACTCGACGAGCCTAGCATATGCAGATAAGGCCTCGGAACACTGAGACCGAAAGGTCGAACATGAATCATATAGTAGATATGATCAACATAGAGATGTTCACCATTGAAAACTACTCCATCTCACGTGATGATTAGACATGGTTTAGTTGATATGGATCACGTGATCATTTAGATGTCTAGAGGGATGTCTATCTAATTGGGAGTTCTCAAGTAATATGATTAACTGAACTTTAATTTATCATGAACTTAGTACTGATAGTTTTTTTCCATATCTATGTTGTTGTAGATCAATGGCTCGTGCTACCATTCCCTTGAATTTTAACTCATTCCTAGAGAAAGCTAAGTTGAAAGATGATGGTAGAAACTACACGGACTGGGTCCGTAACTTGAGGATTATCCTCATTGCTGCACAGAAGAATTAGATCCTGGAAGCACCGCTAGGTGCAAGGCCCGTTGCAGGAGCAACTTCGGACGTTATGAACATCTAGCAGACTAAAGCTGATGACTACTCGATAGTTCAGTGTGCCATGCTTTATGGCTTAGAATCAGGACTTCAAAAACATTTTGAACATCATGGAGCATATGAGATGTTCCAGGAGTTGAAGTTAATATTTCAAGCAAATTCCCGAGTTAAGAGATATGAAGTCTCTAACAAGTTCTGTAGCTGCAAGATGGAGGAGAATAGTACTGTCAGTGAACACATACTCAGAATGTCTGGGTATCATAACCACTTGACTCAGCTGGGAGTTAATCTTCCTAATGATAGTGTCATTGACAAAGTTCTACAATCACTGCCACCAAGCTATAAAGGCTTCTTGATGAACTATAATATACAAGGGATGGAAAAGACAATTCCCGAGCTCTTCGCAATTCTAAAGGCCGTGGGGGTAGAAATCAAGAAGGAGCATCAAGTGTTGATGGTTAAAAAGACCACTAGTTTCAAGAAAAAGGGCAAAGGGGAAGAAGGGGAACTTCAAGAAGAACAACAAGCAAGTTGCTGCTCAAGGGAAAAAACCCAAGTCTAGACCTAAGCCTGACACTGAGTGCTTCTACTACAAAGGGACTGGTCACTGGAAGCGGAACTGCCCCAAGTATTTGGCGAATAAGAAGGATGGAAAAGTGAACAAAGGTATATTTTATATACATGTTATTGATGTGTACCTTACTAATGCTCGTAGTAGCTCCTGGGTATTTGATACTGGTTCTGTTGCTCATATTTGCAACTCGAAACAGGGGCTACGGATTAAACAAAGATTGGCTAAGGACGAGGTGACGATGCGTGTCGGAAATGGTTCCAAGGTTGATGTGATCGCCGTCGGCACACTACTTCTACATCTACCCTCAGGATTAGCTTTAGACCTGAATAATTGTTATTTGGTGCCAGCGTTGAGCATGAACATTATATTTGGATCTTGTTTGATGCGAGACGGTTATTCATTTAAATCAGAGAATAATGGTTGTTCTATTTATATGAGTAATATCTTTTATGGTCATGCACCCTTAATGAGTGGTCCATTTTTGTTGAATCTCGATTGTAGTGATACACATATTCATAATATTGAAGCCAAAAGATGTAAAGTTAATAATGATAGTGCAACTTATTTGTGGCACTACCGTTTAGGTCATATTGGTGTAAAGCGCATGAAGAAACTCCATGTTGATGGGCTTTTGGAATCACCTGATTATGAATCACTTGATGCTTGTGAATTATGAGTTATGCATTTTTGATGACCGAAGTTTGTTCGGAGTTCCGTATGAGATCACAGACATGCCGAGGAGTCTCGAAATGGACGAGAGGTAAATATTCATATATTCGAAGGTAGTATTCAGACATCGAAATGGTTTCGAGTGGTTCTGGTATTTTACCGGAGTACCGAGGGGTTACCGGAACCCCCCGGGGAAGTATTGGGCCTAGATGGGCCTTAGTGGAGAGAGAGAAGTGATGCAAGGGGTGGCCGTTGAGGGAGTCCTGGACTAAGGGGTCCTCGAGCGTCCGGCCTGTTATCCATGGGCCGGACTGATGGGCTGTGAAGACATGAAGGCCAAAGACTGTACCCATGTCCAGATTGGCCTCTCCTTGGCGTGGAAGGCAAGCTTGGCAACCGACTATGAAGATTCCTTCTTATGAAACCGACTCTATGTAAACCCTAGATCCCCTCGGTGCCTATATAAACCGGAGGGGTTAGTCCGAAAAGATATACTCATTACCATAGTCATACAGGCTAGGCTTCTAGGGTTTAGCCATTACGATCTCGTGGTAGATTAACTCTTGTAACACTCATATTCATCAAGATCAATCAAGAAGGACGTAGGATATTACCACCATAGAGAGGGCCCGAACCTGGATAAACATCGTGTCCCCCATCTCCTGTTACCATCGATCCTAGACGCACAGTTCGGGACCCCCTAGCCGAGATCCGCCGGTTTTGACAGCGACATTGGTGCTTTCATTGAGAGTTCCACTGTGTCGTCGACTAAAGGTTCGATGGCCCCTTCAATTGTCTATAGTGAAGCTGTCCAAGGAGAAACCGTCCTCCCCGGATAGATTTTCGCATTCGGCGGCTTCATACTGCGGGCCAACTCCCTTGGCCATCTGGAGCAGATTGATAGCTACACCCCTGGCTATCAGGTCAGATTTGGAAGTTTGAACTATGTCACGGATATCCGTGGAGACTTGATCTTCAATGGATTTGAGACCGCAGCGATCGCTCCCCCTCCCGCCCCGATGAACATGACTCAAATCTGTCATCGGACCAGATTCAGGAGATGGCTCCTGTTGCTGCCATGGCCTTAGAACCAGAGCATGTTGTGTCATTCGAGGCCACAGACTCCGTTGCGTTAGATCCACACGCAGACTCGACACCCTGCACTATTTGTGCCAACGGAACTCCGGACTCGTCTCCGGCTATAAGTTCCGGACCATGTATGCTTGCGGACACTGAGCTAGATCGGTTATCGATCTTCGAATTCTGCGCCGCAAACGTTTTTCAGCACTCACCTTTGGGCGATGTGCTAAACTCTTTAAAAAACCTGTCATTCACGGGAGACTCGTAGCCGAACAATATCCGGCTCGAACTAGGGGCTGACGATGGAGAATTTTGCTTCCCACCCGCCACCCACTTCATAGCTACTGTCGAGGACTTAACAATGTGATGGATTATGACTCCGAAGACATTGATGGTATAGACAACGATGCTGATAAGGAGCGAGGCCAAGACCCACAATTCACGCGACGTTGGACGGCCACCCCTTCACATGACGTGTACCTGATCGATACACTTAAAAATCCTCGCGGCAAAGACAAGGGAGACCCAGTTAAAACTCTTGAGCCACAATCTAAGTTTCGGCGCCCCAAACGCCGCCCCAAGTCACGCCGCAGCAACAATGGCACTGGAGAAAATAGTACTCCGGACGGCACCGAAAGCAATGAAGACCCTGTGGGAGCAACATTCGAGCAAGAGGAACAGGAAAATGGGCAAGCTAGCCCCGACGAACAGGCCCTGCCCAGCGACGGTTCGGAGGACGACAACTACCTTCCGCTCTCCGAAGATGAGGTAAGCCTCGGCGACAAAGACTTCATCGTACCCGAAGATCCCCTCGAACAGGAGCGCTTCAAGAGTAGGCTGATAGCTACGACAAGGAGCCTAAAAAAGAAGCAGCAGCAACTTGAAGCTGACCAAGACCTACTCAACGACAGATGGACCAAAGTCCTGGTCGCCGAAGAATACGGCCTTAGTAGCCTAGCCAAAGGCTACCCAAAGCACAGATTGCCATACTAGTCCGATGAAGGGGCGTTGGAGCCCATACCATCGTCACACAATGCGACAGGCCGCCGACAACTCTCTCCGGATAAAGAGGCAACTCAAGCCGAACACCAGACAGCCCCACCTCATCGTAAAGGCAGGAACAACGCGGGTCACTATCACCCAAATGACCTGCAGAGAGACTTGGACAATAGAGCAGGACACGCAAGACCGATCTACGGATCGCGAAAGCATGCTTCGACACGCGACGATGGCTACCTATTTGGACGTATCAAACCTCGCCACGCCCAAAACGAAAACCGCAAAGGGACTCCTTCGGAGTTACGTCACAGTGTGGCCCAGCATAGAGGCGCCGCACACCCGCTTTGCTTCACTGATGAAGTAATGGATCATGAATTCCCCGACGGATTCAAACCCGTCAATATTGAATCATACGACGGGGCAACCAATCCCGCGGTGTGGATAGAAGATTTCATCCTCCACATCCATATGGCCCGTGGGGACAACCTCCACACCATTAAATACCTCCCACTAAAACTAAAAGGGCCAGCTCGGTACTGGTTAAACATCCTGCCTGAAAATTCCATGGGCAGCTAGGAAGACTTGGAAGAGGCCTTCCTCGATAACTTCCGAGGAACATATGTCCGGCCACCAGATGCCGATGACCTAAGTCAAATTATCCAACAGCCCGAAGAATCAGCCAGGGAGCTCTAGACTCGGTTCTTAGTCAAAAAGAACCAAATCATCGACTGTCCAGATGTGGAAGCCCTTGCGGCTTTCAAACACGGCGTCCGGGACGAATGGCTTGCACGCCGCCTCGCCCAAGAAGGACCTAAATCCATGACAGCCCACACTGCTCTGTTTAAGTGCATCTAGTGCCACCCCTAGTGGTTTTGGAGTATTGACGACAAACCTAGTTGAGGGACTAATGTGTTTGTGAGAATTGCAGGATAACACAGGTACAAGTCCCTCATTGATTCGGTTTTACTACCAGAGATGACCCCTAAAAATGTATGAAGACATTGAAGACAAAGGTGGTATATGAAGATATTCACATTGAAGACTATGACAAAAGAAGACACGTTATGAAGCCTATGGAGCTCGAAGACTTAGATCTTTCGTAGTTCTGTTTATTTTGTGTTGAGTCATAGGAACCACCGTACTGTTAAGTGGGGTCCAGGAGAACCAGTCAGAATGACTGAAGTGATGCCTAAATCAAAAACCTATGTCTTCGAGTGAAGACAATGAGAGCGAATCTTGTCCAGAGCCAGACAAGTCAGCTTTTCTTGTAGCCCAAGCAAAGTTGCCATGAGAGTTTAAAATCTGACCGTTGAGACACGTTTCAGTTCCTTAGTGACCCAGGGTCATTTCGGACAAATCAGGTCGGGTTGCCAAGTGGCTATAAATAGCCCACCCCCTACAACCATAAACGGTTGGCTGCTCAGATTTCAGTGCACGGCTTTTGTCGTTTGAGAGCAACCCACCTCGAAGCCTTTGAGAGAAAATTCCTAGTGAGGAGAAAAGCCCTAACCACCCAGAGCCAGAGTAAATTGTGCATCACTTAAGTCTTCTTGTCTGTGTGATCTGAAGACTTATTACACTTGAGGACTGTGAATCCTCCAGACGGTTAGGCGTCGCGTTCAGAGCATCCAAGAGACATTGTGGATTGCCAGTGAACGAAGTTTGTGAAGGTTTGGGAGTCTACCTTGAAGACTTACCAGAGTGATTGGGCGAGGACTAAGGGACTTTAGCTCAAGGAGAATACGGTGAGGACTTGGTGTCCTGAACTGTGTGTTCAGGACTGGGTGTCCTAAGGTTTAAATACCTAGCCGCTCCAACCAGACGTACAGTTGTCACAGCAACTGGAACTGGTCCAACATATCATTGTCTTCAACGAGTCACTGGTTTCATCTTCACTTCCTTTTCTTACTGTTACTCATTGTGAAGACATTGCATGCTTGCTTTATATTTTGTCTTCACAACATGAATGTATGATCTGTTTGGCTTCGTAACTTCTTCCTACCTGATCCTTATTACACTGTAGCTGTTTGTCGTTGTGCTTTCACTCTATTGAATACTTGACCATGGCTGGCCTAGTGTAATCTAACTTCCGCTACATAGTAATAGGCATAATCTTCGCTGTTTGTCTTCATAACTCCCACGTTTTGAAGACTTTCATAAAAATCGCCTATTCACCCCCCTCTAGTCGATATAACGCACTTTCACTCTGATGACCTGCGTTTACGCGGGAGAAGATGCCTTGCTCGCTCGTAGAAGCAATAGCGCCAACAACCAGGGCACCTCCGAAATCCAAGACGGCAACGGCAAGCCACTAGGAAGCAAAAACAGCAGTCGCAATGACAATGAAAGATCAGGCGACACGGCGGTCAACGCCGGATTCAGCAACCCCAAGCCCGGTCAGCGGAAGAAGCCATTCAAGGCAAATCGAGACGAACCATCCAACCTAGACAGGATATTGGGCCGACCATGCCAGATTCATGGCCACCCCGATAAACCAGCTAATCATACCAACAGAAACTGCTGGGTCTTTAAACAGGCCGGCAAGGTCAACGCCGAACATAGGGGGAGGAGGTTGCCAAGCGAAAGGGCTGACAGAAAGGTTCACCAACGAAACACCGGGGGTCAGAAGAACCTCCACCCGAGGATTGTCTACTCCTGGAACGGAAATAGCAACCCGGCTTCCACCGCCCACTCCACACACCTACAAAATTTGTACCGCGCATACATCATTACGCACTCAAGATACCATGGGCATTAGCGGAAGCATAATACAGACAAGCCTACAAGCACTCCAGTAACTTTCTTTTAATGCTTATTTTTTATTTCTTCCCTCGCTATCCTTTAAAAACAGGTGACGAAAAGGATAAACATCTGAAACTGGCTCTATCGGAGTCCGGATCTGTACACTCACCCAAGGGGCTACTTCCATCAAGGATTCCCCCACCAAGGGCTGGCGGCACAGACGTGCGATAGGAGGTCCAAAATAACTTTTTGTAGGCCGCACTCCCTATTTCTTGAGCCTGTACTATGCCAGTTCCTCCGCCTCCAACCCCGAGCATGTCAAATAGTCAGGCGGATGGCTTATATATATAATAAGTAATCATTGGCATATCGCTCAGTTACCAGTAAACAATATCCGAACTAATCATCCGTATTGTTTTCCCGACAAATATGGCTCCTACGGTTATTTCACAGAAATACCTTGACATAACCTGCCAGGGGCTCGGTGTGGGAACAAATGAGTTACCAGTAAAAGTCCGAACAGCTCTATAGCATACTTCGGTGTCGCAAGTTTGGCCTTATATGCACCAGCTCCAAATCATTTTCTTGGGTCAATAGTTGGGTTGCCCAGCTCCTGTGCTTGCTACCCTACATTCCGCTCTATCGGCTAGGGTAGTAAAGGGAGAACTACTGTGATTGTGCCCTGGTCTAAACCGGACAAGCACCTTAGTAGAAAAAGCCGAAAACTGACTGTCATGATGTGGCGTGAGCTGGTCAACCACTTGACGACTTATTGGAATCTTTAGCAATTCTCCATGTCACACGAGGGATCTTTTTTAAATCAAGTATGTAAGGCACCATACGCCTCATACATACCAGGGGCTATGTTGTAGCCCCACCATAAAACTCCTATGGCTAAGTGAAAGTGTTAACGCCTTATAGTCTGATTGCCTGGTTCACCGCATTATCACCTCCTTCATGGATCAAGATGTTGGATAAAGAGTGATTAAATGATTTTCCGAACACCCCCGTACTTCCTACGAGGGGTCTGAAGCCGACGACTAGAAAACTTTCAGATTATATCAAAACGACCGCACAGGAGGAATTCAAGCTTTCAAGCAAAACATAAATAGATTAACTATAAAATTGTCTTTCACAATTTTCATACACCTCACTCGAACATTATGTGTTTTGAGCACTGACCCTCGATAAAGCGGGCGGCCTCTAGGATGTCTTCAAAATAATGCTCCAGTTCCAGACGGTCCTTGCTTTTAGGTGGACCCTTCGTCGCAACATCGATGGCCTTCATCTTCGCCCAAAACGTCTTGACTCGGGCAAAAGCCATCCGTGCACCCTCACTGCATGTTGACCGCTTCACAGCGTCGATACGCGGCACCGCGTCGACAAGCCTTTGCACCAAACCAAAATAGCTATTAGGAACATGCTCGGTTGGCCACAACCGGGTTACGACGTCCTTGATGGCAGCGCCGGATATCCTATCAAGTTCGTCCCATTGGGACATCTGTTCATTGAGCAACAAAGGGCGCTTTGATGTGCCAAATTGCGACCAAAAAAATCTTCTCCGTTGCATATCCATCTCGCACTTGGTAATACTACGCCGGATCGGCAGAACTCTTCGGCAAGTCCAAGAACTCATCCAGCGAACTCCATACACTACAAAAAAAGACACATCCGTGACATTTTGGGCCGAACGATTTTTTTGTCATACATATGACACTTCTATGATGATAATTGTGACAAAACCCGGTATCATCATAGATTTGGTGGGCTCCTACTTCTATGAGAAAAAAATCATGACAGAAACTGGGCTTTTCGTCCTGGGCGGGCCGGAGACGTAGCTGCATGACATTCTTTGGGCCGTCCATGACGGAAAAAACTGTTGGAGAAGCAAGGGCGAGGAAAATTTCGGGGAGTTCCCGGTTACGGTGGGAGGTCGGGGGTCGAGCGATGCGTGTTTCTCTCGTACACATACATGCGCATGTGTGACGCGTTGGATCTAACTGAACCCGAGCGAGGCGTTGGGCTCTAACTGAACCCGAGCGATTGCACTGCAGGCTACGCGTTACTGAACCTGAGCGATCGATCGATGGCTGCTAACTGAAGACGATCGATGCTGCCTCTGGGATGAACAGTG
>NC_041386.1:129112041-129112954 GCF_002162155.2 Triticum dicoccoides | reverse complement strand
GGAGTAGCGCGCGGTGGAGGCTGGATGAACAGGGGCCCGTGGAGGTTGGAGGAGGTCGACGGTGGAGATCAACAGTATCCCGTGGAGTCCCGTTTTGTGGTACGCCACATCCCTCCCGATGAACAGGACCCCCGTTTCGACCGTAGGAGGTCCGTTTCATCCGTTTTGCGGTACGACACACCCCTCCCGGTCAACAGGACACCCGTTTCGACAGTAGGAGGTCCGTTTCCTCCGTTTTGCGGTACGCCACACCCCTCCCGATCAACAGGACCCCGGTTTCGACCGTAGGAGGTCCGTTTCCTCCATTCTGCGGTACGCCAGGCCTCGTTTCCATCGCCTGTTTTGTCCAAGCCCTCCCGATGTACACGACCACGCATTCCATTTCGACCCAGCCAGTTGGCTCCCACGTGTTTCGTTGCCTCCTGATGAACACGACGCATTATGTTGCCTCCCCATGAACACGACGCATTCCGTTGCCTCCCCATGAACACGGGGACGACGCTGTTTCTCCGTTCCGACCCAGCCATGTACACGAGCCCTGGCCGTACGTATGCGCGAGTAGGCGTTCCAGACCCTGCCTGTATGTACACATACATGGCCGTATTTTCTTTCTTGAACCCTGGCCGCTGTACGTACGTGTACATGCTACGTGCGCGCCTCTACTACGACACGTGCGCGCCTCTACATCGACCAATATGTACGTACACGTTTGCAACCAGAATGACAATGCTTCGTACGCTTCGACCAGGTGGGTCCCGACTGTCAGACACTTCCTTGCCTAGGAAGATGTAGCTGGTGGGTCCCAGCAGTCAGGGGGGCGAATTGTTTTTTTTTGCCCGGAAGCACTTCCTTGCATGCGAAAGTGTAGCTGGTGGGTCCCAGCAGTCAGGGGGGCGAATCGTTTTTTGCCCGG
>NC_041386.1:129097405-129111703 GCF_002162155.2 Triticum dicoccoides | reverse complement strand
TTGCGTGCGAAGGTGTAGCTGGTGGGTCCCAGCAGTCGGGGGGCGAATCGTTTTTTTGGACGCACTTCCTTGCATGCGAAGATGTAGCTGGTGGGTCCCAGCAGTCAGGGGGGCAAATCGTTTTTTTCGGACACACTTCCTTGCGTGCGAAGATTTTTTTCGCGAAATATGGTGGCCCTTCCGGTGGGTCCCCACTGTCAGGTGGAGGAATAATTATTTTGGGCGTAATAAGGAGGCACTTCCTTCCAGTTGCCGTGGACCCAGCTGTCAACCTCTCCATGTACAGTCCACGTCCGATGGAAGTCATTCCGATGGAAGACGCGGCAGTGGATGCACACGCGGAGAGGAGTATGAGGGTTCACTGGTTCGGCTGCGCCGCCGTCGCCGCAGAATAACAGGGGGTGTGGGTGAGTGGAGGGATGGCCTGGCCAGCGGTGGAAGTAGTAGGAGGCAGTGAGGCCTCCACGGCAGCATAGCCGGCCACGGGAGGCAGGAGCAGGTGGCACGACCGGCGCTGCTTTGGGCGGCTGGAGCAAGAAGACCAGAGGTTGAAGAAGCACGACGGCCATTGGATGGACATCGTACGATCACTACAGCTAGAATCGTTCATATTGACTAAGTTGAGAAAGCCCTTGGTACGTCAACTTAGTAGGCCCACAGGTCAGCTTCCGAAACGGTGCGCCCCAGATGTCAGGGGGAGGAATCATTTTTTGGGTGGGTGAAGCTAGAATATCCGAGATTGAAGAAGAAGCACGGCATCCGTTGGATGGACATCCAACGGCCACTGCTGCTAGAACCGTGTGTTGACTATAAGTTGCAAAGCCTTGCATACGCGTCAACTCTATTTTTTTAGGGGACGCGTCAACTTAGTAAGGCCAGAAGTGCGTGGCAGAGAACTTATAGCCCATTTGAGATTTGTAAGAATGTGTAGCCCATTTTTGAATTCTAATGGAATTTACTACAACCCATTTACAGTTTGTTAGAAGTATAGCCCATTTCAACCAACCGTTCAAAACAGAATTCAATAAAATTTCCCACATTTTGATGGGATCCGAAATATTTTTATCCCGAAATTTCTACTCAGATTAAATACGATTTCAATATAAATTTATATTACGTAAAAATCCAACGAAACATTGCACTCGCAACAATTAATGAAATTAAAATTTTCAATATCCAAAAATAATATTTTATAAAGTAATCACGTGTTTGGTGCATTTTTTATAGTTACTGCCCAGTTTTTATAATTACATCCCATTTATTATTTCTTAAAGCCCATTTTCTTGTTAAGCCTAATGCATCCCTCCTAGCAAAGATTTGCAGCCCAGCGGGGCGGAGAATAACAACTTGACCTTGCCTGGGTATTCCTAAAAAAAGTATAGCTGGGCTAGCCATTTTCAGCTTGAAAAAAATTAATATCTGGGCTGGATATCTGGCCTGGGCTAGATGGGCCACAGCCCGCCCAGTTAATACCTGCAGCGATGTTTTCGTTGTTGTTCAGAGGAGAAAAATTAATATTTGGGCTAAACATCGAAAAACTCTACAATGCTCACACCTCAAAAACACAAATACTGCTCGAGCTGCTTGGTCCCAGTTGTCGGCCGCTTCTTGTGCAATTCTCTCGTTTATTGACTACTACATAGGTTGACAATGGTGTGGGACCGTGATGTTAGGAAACCAGGAGGAAGCAAAATAAATTATAGTTATATATATATATATATAAAATAAGGAGACACTTGCGTATGTGAGGCTATGGACCTGGTGGGTCCCCATTGTCATCCTCTCCAAGTAAAGTCATCTCCTCGCCCGCGCGCTCTTTCCGCCCGAAACAGTCATCGCCGCCCGCCCCGCTTCCCGGTGCAGGCGATTGCTCCGCCTTCAAACGACACAAGTGTCGTCCGTCCATCCATCTGCCGCCCACATTAATGATACGCGGTTGCCGAGGCGGCTACTCCAGCGCCGCACGTCCGTCCCTCCACCCGCCCACCATTGCTATATAAACTGCTGCACCGACCATAGCCGCAGTCATCCGCATACGTTCCCTTTCTCCTGTCCACACCACTACTGCCCACCATGGCTTCCTCGCGCTCCAGTGCTCTTCAGGACAGGCGGACGACGGACCACAAGGAGATGGCGGCCATTGCTGCCGACCGGCCGACCGGCAGGCAGCCGGAGGACGACGACGTCCCAATGGAGAACATGGTAGTCGACGATCCGGTGCCAACCCCCTCCTCCGCACCATCCTCGCCGGTGCATTGCACCATGACCATCGGTGAAGCCCGTGCCCAATATATGGACAGGGTGAGGCATACACGTGAGGAGCAGTTCCGGGAGGCGCAGGCCGACGCCGCCTACAACCACCATCTCCTCCAGGAGCACCTGCAGGCGGAGGAGCAGATCGCCGCGGAGCGGGCGGAGCAGGAGGCGCTGCTCGACTCGTACCGCTCCGCCCGCAAGGGCCGCCTCGAGCGCTGGCGGTACCGTATGTAGGTGGCAGAGGCTGCGGCCGCCAACAAAGAGGCTAGCAAAGAGGGCGATGAAGCGGGCGAGGCGCTGTTTGGCGAGACCGAGGATGAGGCAGAGGACAATGCCGGCTCCAACGAGTCCCCGCTCCGCTGGAGTCGACGAGGCCCTGCTCCGCCGAGGCCCCACGACGCCAACAATGAGGCAGAGGACACCGCCGGCTCCGCCGAGGCCCCGCCCCGCCAACAACGAGGCAGAGGACATCGCCGGCTCAGTCCAGGCCCCACCCTGCCGGCAACGAGATAGAGGACATCGCCGGCTCCGCTGAGGCCCCGCCCCGCTGCCAACAAGGCTGCGTCACACAGAAAAGGAGGAAGAGTAGAACACGGTAGGTCGCCGCCGCTCGGGTCCAAGTAAGGCCACCGCTGCTACCCTCCGGTTGAAGCCAAGCTAGGCAGGTTGACCATTGACGGCCGGTTAGCTTCTTGGCGGCGACGTGGAGTCGGAGAGCTGCGCTGGAGAAGAACGCTGCTTCTACTTAACTGCTGGCCACATGTCAGTTACGCAACTGCACCTACAGTTAAGTCACTGAAGCTTCTGTTCGGCTCAGCGGGACACAGGTGGGTAGCTTCGATTAATTAATTATACCTCTAGCGCACCCCTTTTTAGTTGAAGAATGTATGAAATGTAATGAAATCCGGCATGTTTATATGAAATCCGACCGTGTATGAATGAATTTATTTCGATTAGTTCGAATTCTTGTATCACTGGCATTGGATGAACATGCAAAACAATACGTACTAGCATTATTCCCAGGGTGATCACCTCGTTTGCAGCAGTTTCACATGTACTCCCTCCGGTCCTTTCTAGTCTACATACAAGTTTTGTCTACAGTCAAAGTATCTCTACTTTGACCAATCTTATAAAAAAAGTATGCACTTTCACAATGTGCGAAGTAAAAATGAACAGAAGGAGTACAAAGAGTTTGAGCAGCTTTTTAGCATTTATGTACATTGCAATCAAACACACAGGCCTGGCAATTCATAGAGAACATTCAAAACAATCGATGATTATGCATCTCAACGACTCTGCTGACAGCAAATGGCGTCCCATTCTAAAATATCAAACACATGTCTTGCTAAAATCAATGAACAAAATTTGACAAGGTTGTCCCATTCCAAAATATCAAATGCCTACGATTGTGGAATGGGTAGGGTTTGCCATCAGGTCGGACATTGACATGGCACCTCATGCTAAATAAACCAGCTGTTCTTTTTGTGCAGTTCCACCAAAATCAACCAAATTCACGCGTAGCTTGTATGATTTCGCCCTTATATGTTGCAACGCCTTGAACTTATCGGCACCTCCTTTCTTGTGGTGGAAATGAATGATTTGATGTATTCATGAACATTTTGTGCAGTTCCCATTGAAATCAAGCTAAGCACCCCTGTTTGCACAAATACAAAAAAGTGATTAGTATAAAGCAAACTGTACTATGAATTGACAGTTTCAACAGGCACATACATGGTCCATGTAGAGCACACTTTTAGAAAAATGGAACTCACCAGAAAGAATCCTAGAACAACATTGTACTCACGCATCACAACAAAAAAATGGAGATTTGTCAGTCCTTCTGAGCTGAAGTTAGTTTGGTCTTGTGGGGAGTAATGTAACCATCCTTCAACTGCTCCTTCTGATGAGAAGATAGACAGGGCTTCTTCATCCTGGCATAATCGGAACTAGTCACTTCACGTACTCCATATTCTTCTTCAGAGGAAGATGATCCCGTTCTGCAAAGACAAGAGGACTACTAAATGCTAGCATCCCTGTTTGCTCGAAAAAAGGAAAGGAAATATTTAAAACAACACAGATGAAGCACTTCTCAAGGACAATACTACTTTTTCATGACAGTATCTATACAGTAGCACAACACCAATAGAGATGACAAAGCTCAATCATATGGATGAAATCAGTGGGCGAGTACCAACCTTTGTCAGGAGGCTTATTGTGTAGAGCATACAGATGAATCACTTCTCCGGAACCATCTGTTGCTATCTACGGTGGTGGCCATGCTTACTATATACTCCTCGATTAGTTTAATGTTTCCAGCATCTTCTTGTGTAGTTCCACTAAAATATATGGTATCTTCAAAGAAGATCCCTGTTTGCACAAGTAGAGATAATTACATATTACATTAACAGTGGCATCAAATCAGTGGCAAAACAATTGCTCGTTCCAGCCATAGCAATAAATTAAGATGCAAAACTATATCATTACTTGTGTCATCACAGTTCCAGTGCTTTATTACAGCACCAGGAGTTGATGTTTGTTTTTCTTCCGCTTGTCCTTCCCCTTCATCACTTGGTTCAATAACAGACAAGCTTCGCCTTCAATGTAAGATTTGGCATGTCAATTAGGGAGCACAAGTATAGTACTAAACTTAATTTTCTGATGAAAGTGGAAAAATACAGGCCAGCAGTTGTGAAATATCCTTATCTTACCTCAATGGGATATTACGGTGCACATACAGATTGGAAGTCTTGTCTCCATTTGTGCAGTTCACTAAAATCAAGCAACATTATCGTACAAGCAGCACAACATATGAAAGCACACTGCAAAATCATGTGAAAGAAGGCTAGTACTGACCTCTCATGATGCGGAATTCAAACAACTCACAAGAAGAAGATCTGAACCAAATTCGCCTTAACGGATAGGAAGTAAGATCTCTTCTTGTGCAGTTCCACTAAGATCAAGCAATCAAGCAACATTGTCGGTGTGACATTTTGGTTAAACTGCACAAAACACTCTTAAAACAAAAGTGTTTTGTGCAGTGCAACAAAAGGTCCCAATGGCAACGAGGTGAAGTGGATAACCCTGTTTATACAGAGGTGCAAGGGCAACAATTAGTGGTCAATAATGGTGGATGACATAGAAGCCAACAAAAAGAAGCATCTAGCTTATCTAAATGGGAAAGAAAGCAAGACGGTAGCATTTCTCAAATGGTGGCATTGATTAATATTAACATAGAGATTATATTAACAATAAAATTCATTAGACATGTAATTTGCTTTTAACTATGGCATTGCATCAATTTTCCAGCGGCATTATTATAGGGTGTTTGTTTACAGGGACATTTTGGTGTAGGGACTAAAAAAACTCCCTGTCAGTCCCATCTAAACCAAGCAGGAGGGACTTTTAGGGACTAAAAGTGGGCATTTGGGACTGAAGAAAGAAGACCCCGAGGGAGTCTTTTTGGGAGTTTTTCCAACAGTTGCCCCTGCCATGCATCGCACCTTGTCTCTATTAGTTCATTACTAGGGGTAACATGGTCTTTTAGCATGTCATTTAATAACCTCTAGTCCATGTTTAGTCCCTGTAACTAAGTAGGTAGGGACTAGGGAGTTTTTAACCAAACAGGGCCTTAGATTAACAACAACTAATGAGTTGCACGGGACAGTGGACGCACCAGCACCATGTGCATCTACCGATGTACTGTGGTCATGCACAGTCTGTTGCAACAAAGAACAAACAACCAAGGAGCATATTTGTGTTGGTCCCAGTTTTGTTATCTTTAGACACCTTTCCCTATGTGAGCGCAGCAAATCTAGTCCTGCTCAAACTCTACAGCCTTGTCCCTTCCTTTCCTTTTTGAACTAGTACTTTCGCCCCTTCCTTTCCTCTTTGAACCATGTCCTAGATTTATGCGATACAACTTTCCCCACTACTTTCCCCCATTCCTTTCCTCTTTGAACCACGTCCTAGATTCATGCTATACAACTTGCCCCCTTCATTTCCTCTTTGAACCACATCCTAGATTCATGCTATATATAACTTTTCCCACTACTTTCCCCCACTCCTTTCCTCTTTGAACCACGTCCTAGATTCATGGTATACATGCAACTAGAGTAATGCATGTGGAGTAAGTAAATTATACCTTAAGGTTCTTGGGGCATGGTTCGGTGGGCGACGGGACGGCGGCGAAGAAGAAGGGGTCGGAGGCCCTCCCGCGCCGCTGGTAGTCCCTCACCGACAGCGACAGCGTTAAGCCTCCTTCCCTTCCCGGCGAATGGATCCTGCCAGCTCTTTGAGCAGCAGTGAGGGGAGAGAGAGGCCAACGAAGTCTTGTTTAGATCTGGAGAGGGCGAGAGAGTGTGAAGAGAGCAACTACAAGCGCTGAGGCTCCAGCGGGAGAGGGCGAGAGAGTGTGAAGAGAGCAACTACAAGCGCTGAGGCTCCAGCGGGAGAGGGCGAGAGAATGTGAAGAGAGCAACTACAAGCGCTGAGGCTCCAGCGTGTATATATATACTAGAGAGAGAGAGCGTGAAGCGGGCAAACCCTAGAAAACATTTTGACCAGTCAAAGAATCCTCCTGGCACAAATTATGCTCAAGTGTAGTTATCGAAGCCGAGACCTCAAGTTTGATGAGCGAATAGGCTAACCAGCTACACAACCCTCCCGTTATGTTCAACGAGAGGGAAATAACCTTTTATACATTCCTGCATTCGTGTGACAAGCATGCCGTGTTTTTTTGTGTGTGGGAGTCATTGGGATTTCAACCATAATCGTGTCATGTGGCTTTGGTGGTAAGACTATCCACAGTGGTGTAGAAATAATGCAGCCTTAGTCACCTTACCTCTCTCCACATAGTACGTTGGGTCCCACCAGTCAGAGGGTGAAACAAACAAATTAATAAGAAAAATTAAAAGCGCCAGCGGTGTTTCTTACCTCACACATCTCGCTACTGCTCGGGAACACTGTCCAATTGATCCCTCTATTCGCTCACGTACTATTTTAAGTGAATCCTTATTATAACATGCACACAAATTTTGGGCACTTGTATTCGACTTAAGTCAGTGTGCACCATATCTCGTATACTTACCACTCCCTCCGTCTAGGTGTAATAAGTCACGTTAGAAGGTGCAACGGGACCAAGGTGCATGCGTGTGTGTGTGTGTGTGTGTGTGTGTGTGTGTGTGTTTAACAGCATGTGTGTGTTAGAGAGAGCGATAGATCGACCTACTCCTACAGAGAGATGTTGTGTAGTGTACGATTTTAGCCGCAAGAGTCGGTGCATCCTCTCGTTTCTGTGTGTGTCGGGTAGGGACATGCGGACAGCTACCACGCCCGCTCCTGACCAGCCTGGCCCACCCAAAGCCCCTCCATTGCCCGCGTGCGCTTCCCGCCCAAAATGGTCAACGCCGCTCCAAAGAATCGGTGCCGCATTCATGCCCGGGCAGAGTGGACGCGACCTCTCACTGGCGCAAGAGTGATGGTTGCTTCGTCCGTCCAACTTACTGCTGGGTCTATGTGATTTGACGGCTCATTGGTCTTTATTACTGAGGTGGTAGGACTACTGGATGTCCCACGCTTTCGGCGAAAGGAGGTACTACTACTAGATTACAATTTTCTCCATTCTTACAGCGGAGGCGGGCAAGAGCAGCGAAAACACGCAGGCTCAGTGATTACATGGCCCACCTCACACTATCATCGTGCGACACCTAACTCTTTACATAGTACTCCCCCCGTTCCTAAATATTACTAGATGAGTCCCCGCGCATTGCCGCGGAACAGTGGTATATCTCTATGCGGAAAATTATCGATTTCATAGAACTAAAAAAACTCTATAACCGCATGACAAATGTGGTAGCCAAACTAAATAAACTCCCATCATCATTTAGATCATCCCACATAAGGAAAAAGATCAGCCAACTCCTACTGCATAATGGGATTATAATTTTCTTTTTGACATGTTAATGGGACTTAAAAGCTCACTTACATGCATGCTACCAGTGCGTGCTTGCATGCAGACATGTTGATGTGATTTAAAACCCACTCACATGCATGTGCCACGGTATTTCTACATGCTTGCATGTGGCTCAGTGCGAAGCCTCTCAACGTCTAGATCAGATGGCTATTATGGACTGATTTACTTCATCTAATGGCTACATCAATTTTGATGATGTGGCTCAAGGAGAGGATAGAGAATTCCTAGTAGTGGGGGATAGCTATTACTAGTAGATAAGTCTTTGTAGAGATTCCACTACATACGGAACAAAATGCATGAATCTACACTTAAAATGCATCTATATACATCCGCATGTGGTTCATGGTGAAATCTCTACAAAGACTTATATTTAGGAACGGGGGAGACGGCGTACTAAGCAAGCTTCTCCTCGTCCTGCAAGTTGACGGGACACATCAAAAGTACTCCAGTGTATAGAGCATTGCCTCTAAGGCAGGCCCCACATGGTTTGCCTCTTTTTAACATAACACGTCAAGTCGCAATTTGTTTGTTCACCCGTGGTAGACGATCCTCCCTCCACCAAGTGGACAACCAGTACACGTGCCAAATTACCACGTGGGCTGCCTTTTTCGTACAGAAATGAGCTCCACCATGTACCCGCGCGGGTGTGGTTGGGAAAGAGATGGGAGTACGTGCGCCGTGCATGCACCTCTTCTCTTCATGCACGTCCCCCACCTACGTGGGTGTGTGTGAGAGATACAAACCGCGTTCGTGAGTGTTTTTTGTTTTGGGGTGGGGGGTTGATTTCGTGAATTATTTGTGGGAATATGTGTCGATGACATCTCAAACAAAATTTTGCATACAATGTGTGTGAAATGGAGGCCTATCCATATCATACATAGAGGGTTGGGCAATCCACAAGAAGAGAGGGAGGGGTCATAGCTATCGATAGAGTTGAAGAGAGGATCAAGTGGGTGGGTGCAAGATCGATGAAGAGAGCCATCGAAATTGTGTGTGTGTGCAAGTCAAAGATATAGGGCGACTGGCCTACCGGAACATTAGGGGGCACATGTCAAGTTTGTGTGTGGCAGGGAGACATGACTAGAGTGCTCGATGTATCGGTGTGTGTGTGGGGGGGAGGTGGGTGGGGGGAGGGGTAGGCAGAGGCCTAACTATAGAGGTAGAATGACTCGTATATGTGTTGAGAAGGAGAGACCCAGCTATGTCTTGAGGGAGATCGGTCGACATCCATACATAACTGAAGGACGGGAAATATGATGGGACAGAGAGAGAGAGAGGAGAGAGAGAGGGAGGGAGAGGGAGGGAGAGGGGTAGAGTGCTGGATGGGTGATGGAGTTGCTTCTCGAAGATGGTGGGAGAGGCCTACTAGACAAACTGAGGGTGGAACTGCAATGTTATCAATAAGAGTGGGGATGTGTTTCTGTGTGTGCCTGTGCGTGATAGATCTGTCGGGACGCATCCATGGATGATGAAGGGGAACCATGTGTTTGGTAAGCAAACCTAACTAAATCGGTAGATCAATTGTTGTTTGTCGGGGGAAGGGAGAGACACAACTAATGAGGTAGATCGATTGACGTGTGGGTAAAAACGAGTTATAAGGACCTAGCTAGCTATATGTATAGCGAGCGATCGGTCGGTGTACGTCCATTTCTTAGAGGTAAATAAGGCCCAGCGAGACGGATGGACAGAGACAATGGAGCTAGGAGGTGGTGCGAGAGGCCCAACTACTAGCTAGATAGGGGGAGGAGTGTGCGGTTGTGAGATCGATGAAAAGAGGGGCAAGAGTTTACACGTGTGTCTGACCATATGAGAGACACGAGGCAAGGACACATAAAGGAGGAGATTGAAGGTGTGTGTGTATGTTGTAGGTAGGCATCACTTGAGAGGTTTATCGATCGGTGTGTGTCGGAAAGGAGTTGTGGAGACTCTGGGAGAACGACCTAAAGAAAAAAATGAATGTGCCTGGTGGATAGAATGCCGAGGGAGGGGGACACTACTAGGGAAAAGCCTAGCAGGAGCGCGGGTTTTGGGCCTCTCAGTAGCACGGGGACCGATGCTACTAATAAGGCGCTACAGCTAACGTATAGCAGTAGCGCCTGTTGTCCCACGCTACTGCTATACATGAATAGTTGTAGCGCTCTTTAGAAAAGGGCGTTGCTGATATTATATGCAGCGTTGTTTACTGGGAAGCGCTACTGGTAAGGCGGCGCTACTGCTAAATTTTCCTCCCTCACTACTACTAGTTTTATTAGTTTTTCCCTGCATATTTGTTTTGTATTTGAATAGGCTTTATACAATAATCTTTAGCATATCATACACATACAAATGTAATCATAGCATATACATACAATTAGTCTCATCAAATCATGTCATCATCATAATTATCATCCAACACAAAGTGGTCTCTCGTCATCATATCGAAAATAGCAATAAAAGTCTCGATTACTTGCAAATACATCGTCATCCATCTAAACAATGATATACGCGAGAAGAGCTATCACTTTGAGTACATGAGTTCGTATCCCTCTCTCGCATTAGCGTGAACCTAAACTAACTACCGCCTGTCGCTCAGAAACCGAAAACCGGTACACCTGGGCCTGACACTCTGGCCACTTGTCGTATATATACTCCTGGCGTAGCACTTATTCGCCATCTATGATCTATGCACCTGCATCATCACATGAGTCGATGATATGCAACATATATAGTTGAGCAACAGAAAGAGACAGACTTGGAAAAAATAGAAACAACATATCATAAGCATAAATAACAAAGTTCATCGGACCCAAAATGCCCTAACTAGAGTGATTTTCGCTAGTCGAGGAGGAGGACGGTTTAATTACATCACAAATAAAGTTTCACCATGCATAACTCAAAGTTTTGCCATACAGAAAGTATGGACTAAACGGACACATTGTCATATATCGACAATCACTCCAACATGTCGTTCCATCCATCCAAGTCAGGGAGATAGTCCTCGAGCTTAGTGAAAGGCTTCTTGTCGAGACACTGAGAGGCTATCCATGTTTGGACGTCTTCCTGCGACATTTTTCCTTCTCCATAGAACATCCCTGTTTTTCCGACGACCTCCTTCATGATGATTTGGGCAAGTTCGCGCTGGGTGTTATAGAACTCAGCTCGAAGTCGATGATTCTCGATATCTCCTATGTCCTTTGCCCATTGCAGAATATGGGCATCGCCGGATCTAGGTGACATGCGAAGGTTCTAGTGATCCCGTCTGTACTCCAGCATATGGTGTAGGACATAGAGTCCATCATTAAGAGAATCTTCGGTTGCTGGATGCAGCAGAAGTCGGTCTTATGGCCGAAGGCGACCCTGCCGCCCCTTCTCTTCTTGTCCCTGACCTCTCCACCCCTTGCTTGGTAGTAAAACATAGCACTGTCGAGAGCATCCTTGATGTGGGTGTAATCCTTTTTGTGAATGTTCTTCGACGAGTCCAAGTAAAGAGCGTGGGAGAATCGGGGGTAGAGGATGATGAGGACGGCGCGCCCGCCGCTGCGCAAAATAAGTACACCTCAAATTAATTAGCCTCCACCATGCAAATGAATGATTGAAATCGAAGGAAGGATAGCAGCACGGATGACTTACACGGGATGATAAGGCACGAGAATCGCCTCCTTGTCCTTATTGGCGAGTATGAAACTGACGATGTAATCCCTCGCGTATTCACGATGCTTTGCGCAGACTCCCAAGAAGCCCTCGTGCATGTAGTATTGGTCAACAACACAGATATGAGATATCTGCTCAACCCCGATGATGTAGTTCATGTGCAAGGCATAAAGGCGGACAAACGTAAAATCCAGCTTCTTCACGTGAAACATGTCGAATATGTAATCGAATCATAGGAAGAACTTATCCGCAGGGAAGCTGTCGACGTACGGCATTTGCCGCGGAACGTTAACCACGTAGAGTGGGTATCCTGTATCTTTCGAGGCGATGAGGCCTTTCTCTACCCGCAGCACATCGTCATGAAGTCTCCTTAGATCGCCGAATCTGACCTGTAGCGCTGTTGCAGGTAGGATTGGTTGACCGGGGATATGCCATTTATCCGCATCGGGGATATCTATACGGTCCTGAAGCCGAGGCTGCTGAGGCGGCTGGATCATAGAATCAGCTTTTTTGCCTTTCCTCGCTCTCTTCCTAGACTTCTTTACTACCTGAAGGTCGTCCATAATATGTTGAGACGACAATTCAGGCACCGACTCATGACGCTCAAACCCTGAGGAGGCGTGAGTATAGACATACTGTTCAGCGCCATCGTCATCCTCATCCTCATCCATGGCGACGTCATCAGCGACTAATGGAGCCTCCTCCTTACCCCGTCCACTATCACCCAACCCGATACCCGATGCTAATTGGGTAGGTGGGGTGTTGATGTTCATACCTTGCAGAGGCTGCGTGCTCGTGGGTGTGCTCCCGACCGCCTCCAGACGAAGCAGACTCTTTGGCCACAACAGGACCCACCCATTGCAACAATCACCAAGCCACGGCGATGTCTCATCGTCATCCCCCACTAGTATTGGAGGAGGCAAATTCTCATGGCCTGGTTTGACACTGGCCACGGAAACCTTGAAGACATTCTGGGGGATTGGCCGGCTGTGGAACAATGGTTCCTTTGGCTCCATTATCGTCGCCTTCCCCACGTCCACCTCTGGTCGCCGATGGTGTACAATATGGTGCACGGGCTTTCGTTGGCCTGCAAAGAAAAGTCTGCGACGTGAGACATCCGAAAGGCAACGAAAACGGGAGATTATACATTTATATTGAAGGGGGCCAGTATGACAGATATCGTGAGGGCGTTGAGCTCAGCCAAAGACTAAGCACCACTAAGCACGTCCGGTGCGGGAGCCAGTGCGGGAGCAGGTCCGGGAGCCGGTGCGGGAGCAGGTGCAGGAGCAGGTGCTGGTGCAACACTAGTCGAGCTGCTCCCCAAGAAGTCAGCAAGGGGAAAGTCCTCTGCATTTTTTCTGGATTTTGCCTTGTCCAAGTGAAAACGCAGGTCACCAAGGAAGTAGACAAATCTGTAACCACCTGTTTTGTGGCAGCTACTGCTGTTGCAACTGTCTGAGATGATTTCTTCTCAACCGCAATCTCAACCTTCTTGTCGATGTTTTCTTCAGTTAACCTCTATCTTTCCTTTCTCTCCTCCGTGGTCTCACGGTAGTTCTTCTTCCACGTGGCGCCATCTCCGACATCGTGCACGCGTCCATACGACGGTCGAGTATCCACTGGTTGTCGTTTCAATATGTTCAACACCCAGTTGAATGGAGTGTCCCACTTGGGCCTCGCCAATGCCTCAGACGGCGAGTTGTTTTCGGCCGCAATCCGGTGCTGCTCTCTCTGCAAAAGGCACAAGGATCGTTTAACTCTAGTAAATTAATTCTAGACCTAATGAAATGAATAATGAATAATGACATACAAAAGGCCTATGTTTTGCAGGAACGTTAGCTCCATCCTGGTGCGGCAAATCCCGGGCACTCGATATGTCCTAGTTTGTAGCACAAGTCATGCTGAAATTCACAGAAAATTTCGGCATGACCTTTGCTAAAAAGTGGACAAATCGAGAACCAAAAATTTGCCAGAACAGAAACGAATCAACATTCCAGCAAAACATATGCCACTCATCTTCATTCCCTAGAAACAACAAAAGGCCACTTGGGCACAATCGAAACATGGGCAAACACAATTGAGGAATTTGCATATATCCTGACCACTTCAAATTTGCATGTCCTAGCGTTTGAAACTTCAAGAAAATCTACACAAATCACATGCTCTCTCAAACTCAATTCAAAAAACAAATATAGGTTATATTTATTTAACTACTGAACTAAACTTTACTCTAAACTAAACCCTACTGCCCTAATTAACATCTAGTTAAACAAACTCAATTCAAAAATTAAACCCTACTGAACTAATTAACATTTACATTATCTACTACTTAACATCGTCTATTATTACCCTAACTAAAAAACATCAACATTATCTACTACTTAACATTAACATCTATTAACTAAAAAGGATGGGTTGGGGGCTTACAGAGAGGGGAGAGG
>NC_041386.1:129094411-129097067 GCF_002162155.2 Triticum dicoccoides | reverse complement strand
TGAGGTCGAGGGCGGCGGCGGTGAGGTCGAGGGAGGCGACGGTGAGGTCGAGGGCGGCCCGAGAGGCCGCGGCGGTGAGGCTAGGCAGCCTCGGGCGGCGGCCGTGAGGATGAGCGCGGCGTCGACGCCGGCAGGAGACGACGGCGAAGTGGGGGCGACGGCGAAGTGGGGGAGACGGCAGCGAAGTGGGGCGAGGGATCAATTTGGGGGAGAAGTGGTGGCCGGGGGGAAACCGTTTTTGGTTAAGTCAAAAGTAATGGTAGCGCGTTTCAGAGAGCGCGCTACTGCTACGTCTTCATCATTTTTCCCCTTTTTCATTTATTTTTCTTTACATATATATTTTTCCTTTCTCCTTTTTCTATTTCTTTCATTTTCATTTACTTCTCTATTCGTTTTTCATTTCATTTTCTTTTCGTTAGCAGTAGCGATTTACACATAAACGTGCTGCTATAAGTTTATTAGTGGTAGCGCGGTTTTTGGAAGATCGCTACTACTATGTGTAGCCCATCGGCTAAGTGATTGGAATTTTAGTAGTAGCGAGTTTTTGGTGAGACGCGCTACTGATATATGTCCACCTGCAGCGCACTTATTTTGCACATGCTACTGCTATCTAGCAGTAGCGTGCTCTTTTAGCAAGCACTACTGCTAAAGTTCTGTGCATAACGTTTTCCCTAGTAGTGGGAGGGCGAGGAGGGCGTGTGCATGCACGAGAGAAAGTTAGTGGTAGCTACAAAGGTTAGAGGATTGTGTGGGTGTAAGAGACTAACAAAGATCATAATTTGATATGAAAGTGGATTCATTTATTTGAATAGGAGATCATAGTGTTTTAAACATTGCATGCATGAATATAGCGGTGATACACATGCTATGCACATGTTATACCATAATGTGATAATGCATGGTGTTTGCAAGTCACAGCTAAATGCCGAACAATCTAAACCATACTATACATCAAACAAACTCACATTTTATTTGAATTTGTGATAATGTGTGGCGTTTGCAGCTTACAACTAAATATCAAACAATCTAAACAATACTATATATCGAACATTCTCACATTTTATTTGAATTTGTGGTAATGTGTGGTGTTTGCAACTCACATCTAAATACTTGTAGGCGTAGGGGGCGAGGCACCATACATAATGTGATAAACACATTATACATATGAGACATGGTTTATATTATGAAGATCTAGCTAGAGCTAGAAATGTAATGTGATTTGAAATCAAAATAAAGTGGATTCAAAAAATCTAGTTCGAGTTCATACAGTACACATAGTTCATATGTAACTCGAGACTAATCATGTGGTGTGATGTGAAGATAATACACAAACGATGGTTTAACTTGACAATAATGATGATTGTAGATCTTATTAAAATAGGGAAACGAATTCAAATGTTTTGACTTCACAACAATCATTATTGTAGATCTTACTCAAATAGAGAAACGAAGTCAAATTTAGTTCATATTGAAGCGGTAGTATATACATTTGGAATGCACTGAAACGTTCATTTGAGTAGTAGGTTGCATGCATTATACACGTAGCGAAATATTTTAATTGAACATAACATGAATTCAAAGTTTTGAATGACATTTGTAGTGCGCATTGATTTGGTCCAGTACAAGTTAGGCTTGTCCGGAAATTTCAACCTGCGCCTTGTTAGCCCGAAATATTTAAGATATATCTTTGTCTCGTTGTGCTCCGATAACTCCCTCCATCTCAACCCGCGCCTTGCTACTCCGAAATTACAACGCGTGCGAAAACTCCAACCTCCTGTGAAATCCTAACATGCGAAATGCCCGTGGTACCCCTGAACCGAAAGAACTGCCTCAAATCGGTGGGGGTACTTTCGTAACTTACCCCACATTTCGGACAAGCGCGTCTCTAAGCCATGGTTCCCCACTGCCATCCCATCCACCCACCCATTCGTACACCGAGGCCGTGAAAACCCACGACGAAACCCCACACCCTGCTCCGTCCGCCACCCAGCCGGAGCCTCTTCCCCGATGATGTCGTCCACAGCAACACCTCGACGTTCCTCATCCACCGTACCAGATGAGGATCTGTCATGGATCTCATCATCTCGCCGGTTCAGCCAACCCGTCCTCCACCTCCAAGGAGCTGCCCCGACATTCCCCTCGTCTTTCACGCCACCTCCATTCCCACACCGCCGTCTTCACGTGCACCACCGGAAGAGCATCATCATCACGGTTTCCTCGGAAGAAGTTGCGGCCAAATCGGCGCCACCAAAGAGGTTGTACACTAATCGCCGCATTTTCTTCTTGATTCGATCTCACGGTGCTACCGGCGCTCGGTCCCGAGCCGACGGTGCGGCTCCATCCACGGCGGCGTCGCCGGCCACTTCCTCCACGGCTTGCTCCCTCGGCGGAGACGTCCACATCAGTAGGAGCTGCTGTTGCTTTAGCTCTCGCTCGCGCTGCTGCTCTGCTCTTGCTCTCGGTCCCCTGCCTGGTCTTCTCTTGCTATTGCTCTTGCTCGCGCTGCTGCTCTCGCTCTTGCTATTGCTTGCGATGCTGCTCCGATTTAGCTACACTTTAGTCTACTGAATCGACTTTTGGGTCAGTCGATTTTTAGGGGGTGGGGGGCTCGCCGGGGTGAAGGAAGAACCAGCCGCAGCGGGGAGGGGGGCTCGCC